>NC_080185.1:93560966-93860966 GCF_950295315.1 Erinaceus europaeus | reverse complement strand
GGGAGGTGGCACAGTGGTAAAGCTTTGGACTCTCAAGCATGAGGTCCCGAGTTTGATTCCCCAGCAGCACATGTGCCAGAGTGATGTCTGGTTCTTTCTCTCTCCTCCTATCTTTCTCATAAATAAATAAAATCTTTAAAAAATAAAATAAAATAAAATAAAATAAAGAAAAGAAAAGAAAAGAAAAGAAAAGAAAAGAAAAGAAAAGAAAAGAAAAGAAAAGAAAACTTCACTTGGTCCTGGTAGTGGTTTGCCTGAAGAATCCCCTCACACTTAATCAATGTTGGTCAGCACATCAGTTGAGACAACTGGAACAAGATGGATCAGGACTGGAGTCCTTACCCTCATACCTAACCAACTGGTGTATCCCTGAGTGAATCACCGAGATGCTTTGTTTTCAGTGAATAAACACCTTGCCTTTCTAAATGTTAAGTGATATCATGCATATCAAATTCTTAGAATGTATGCATTAAAATTTCCAAAGGTTTTTGGCTCTTGTTGCTAATATTAAATTTAATATTGAACTGAATCCACAGAAACCATAATGCAGCTGTGTTTTGTTCACCCTGAGTGACTAAGTTATAGGTGATTGTAAATTATGGGGTATTTTCTTGGTTTAAATATGAACTAGACACTGTCTGTAGCAGCTGCCCTTAACATTTGCTGACTTCAAATAGGGAAAACAGTAAATGTCAGAAGTAAGAAGCTTCCAGTCACTTTTACTCGGAGTTGGGCAGGGAAGAAATGTCCTGGATAATAAAATAAGGAAATCATAAATACAGCACTTTGAACCACTTCTTTGACTTTTCTTAGGAACAATTTAATGAATTTATTAAAAGAGTGGTGTTTATGTGTAGAGCATTTATACTCCCCATAAAATCACTCCCTTAAACCAATTTAGCAACGTTTTTCGAATTTAAAGGGGGAACTAAGTGTTCCAGCTTCACTGACCACCATCAGCATCAAAGACCACCTTAGTCTTATTAACTTCCAGTTTGCTCTATGAAAATCTCAGGGCCATGGTATCTGCCCACACACCTAATAGAGTTTCCTCAAAGAAATTAAAAGGTTAGTTTGTCCTGATAGAGCAAAAATAATTTACTGAATTTCACTCTTGCTTTATCTAAGTTCTTACTGATATTTAAGATATTTAAGACTGCCAGAGCAAGTGATTAAATTGCACCATGATGTAGAGTTTAAATTTTGTTATCTAATCATATGTTTTGATATTTTATTTTATTTTTTATTTTATTTAATTATTGTTGAGAAAGATAGGAGAGAGAACCAGACATCTCTCTGGTACATGTGCTGCTGGCGACTGAACTCAAAACCTCATGCTTGAGAGTTTAATGCTTTATCCACTGTGCCACCACCCAGACCACTCTAAGCATGTGTTTTGTATAGCATAGTATAATATATATATATATATATATATATATATATATATATATATATATATATATGTATATATTTCCTCCAGGGTTATAGCTGGGGCTAGGTGTCAGCACTATGAATCCAGTGATTCTGCTCCTGGCGTCCATTTTTCCTCATTGTTTTGTTGCAGGTTTTGCTGTTGGATAGGACAGAGAGAAATTAAGAGAGGAGGGGAAGACAGAGAAGGGGGAAAAAAAGATAGAGACCTGCAGACCTGCTTCACCACTTGTGAAGTAACCCTCCAGCAGGTGGGGAGACAAGGGCTCCAACCAGGATTGTTCTGCTGTTCCTTTAGCCTCGTACTATGTACTATGTGCGCTTAACCCAGTGCACTACTGCCCAGCCCCCTTGTATAGTATTTTAAACTTGAAGACAGCATAGAAATGTTTGCAAAAATGCATAGTACCAGCCTTGTAGGTCTGTGCTATTAAAAGTCATCAGCTGGGAGTCCGGTGGTAGTGCAGCGGGTTAAGCGCACTTGGTGCAAAGTGCAAGGACCGCCGTAAAGATCCCGGTTCGAGCTCCAGGCTTCCCACCTGCAGGGGAGTCGCTTCACAGGGGGTGAAGCAGGTCTGCAGGTGTCTATCTTTCTCTCCCCCCTCTATCTTCCCCTCCTCTCTCCATTTCTCTCTGTTTTATCCTACAACGACGACATCAAGAACAACAACAACAATAAAAGACAAGGGCAACAAAATGGAATAAATAAACAATAAATACATTTTAAAAAGTCATCAACTAAATAAAGCTAGTATCTGCTATGCAGCTAGTTCAAACTGAGATGTAACAAGACTCCAGGTCTCTCTCTCCTTCCCTCCTTCTCATTCTCCTGACCTTTCCTCCCAATTTATCTCTGTATATATCCAAAATAAATCAGTAAATATATAAATAAAATTATTTTTTAAAACTATTTTCAAGTTTTTAAACGATAGCTATGGAGTTTATCAGGAAGGCACAGAACATTGGTGGTAGGTGTGGAGGGTAACTACACCCCTGTAGCCTTTTTAAAAATATTTAATGATTGATGAGTGAGAGAGCCAAAACACCTTCTGGCACATGTTATTCTGGGCATCAAATTCAGGGCCTCATGCTTGAGAGACTGATGCTGTATCCATTTAACCATCTCCCGTCAACCATATAATTTTGTAAAACATTATCAAGCCACTGACGAATTTTTTAAAAAATTAATTTCACTCATCTCCTTTTACTTTTCAATAGTTAATAGAAAATCCAAAATGACATGAGTGGTGCATAATGAATTTTTGCCACAGATTTTTAATGAAAGCTATTTTAATGAGTATTTTCAGCTTTCAAGTGGATTCTCTCTCCCCCCCAAAAAGGTGAACAAAATATGTTTTCCTTCTTATAACTTTGCTTATTCTTCTTCTTCTAGCGTTTGCCCTTCTTCCGTAGCCAGTCAACAGCATCAGGTTGAGCCTGATGTAAAGTTTCGAGACCTCCTTTGAATCTGGAGAGGTGGCAGTCGTTGACTATGTGGGTCATAGTCTGTCTGGAGCCGCAGGGGCAGTTCGGGTCGTCTCTGGCTCCCCAGCGATGGAACATAGCGGCGCACCGGCCATGGCCTGTTCCATAGCGATTGAGGAGGGCCCGATCATAACGTGCTAGGTCAAAGCCGGGTTGACGCTTGCAGGGGTCTGTGATGAGGAGTTTGTTCTTTACCTCAGCTGACTGCCAATTCTGTTTCCAAGAGTCTTTGCTTATTGGTGGACACTAAAACAGACCTGTGCACTATCTCCCAGCAATTCTACTGATAACTTAGAAATGCAGAAGAAAAGAGCTGTCAAGTGGCTCACCCAGTACAACTTACACATTGTCATGAGCAATGACTCAAGTTCAAATCCCAGGCCACCACATGAGAGTGCCTGCAGGGGGGAAGCTTCACAAGCAGTGGAGTGTTGTTAGAGGTATCTCTCTCTCACACACACCCTCTGATTAAATATATACATAAATAAATAAATAAATAAATAAATAAATAACCACCTGAATCAATATTTGAGTCACCAAGCATGCGAGGCACCAAGCGCCAGCAATAACTCTGGTGACAACAAATTTTAGAAAAAATGGTTTCAAACAGACCTAAAAGCCACTGCCATCTCATATACTAGGGTCTAAAGAAATCAGTGCAGAGCTAAAATAAATGTAGAATGCAACATATCAGAAAGGGAAGTTGCAATTTCTCTTTTCCACTGTCTATTTACCCTGAACATGTAAGTTGAATTGTAGTCAAAAGCTGATATCCTGATGTGTTATCAGTGTGAGCAACAGAGATAAGGGAAAGTGTTGATGTAAAAGAGAGAGGGGTGTAGTTGAGTATAAATGTAGTCTGTGACAATGTTGTTGTTGTTTTTTTTTTTCCTCCAGGGTTATTACTAGGCTCGGTGCCTGCACCATGAATCCACCGCTCCTGGAGGCCATTGTTTCCCCCTTTTGGTGCCCTTGTTGTTGTAACCTCGTTGTGGTTATTATTATTGCCATTGTTGATGTTGTTCGTTGTTGGATAGGACAGAGAGAAATGGAGAGAGGAAGGGAAGACGGGGGGGGGGGAGAAAGATAGACACCTGCAGACCTCCTTCACCGCCTGGGAAGCGACTCCCCTGCAGGTGGGGAGCCGGGCGCTCGAACCGGGATCCTTATGGCGGTCCTTGCACTTTGTGCCACATGCGCTTAACCCACTGCGCCACCGCCTGACCCCCGTGACAATGTTTTAAGTGCTCTCCCTCTTGGAAAAAAAAAATGAAAAACTTCATCCTACTTGGTTGTCCATCATTTAAATTCCTACTTGAGTGCAAGAACCCCCAGAGCCTATTAGAAAAGCTTGTTTTTTTAACAGGGAAGTGTAGAGACCCTAGAATTCCTATCAAAATATTCTTAGTATTTTCCTTGTATCATAGGAGCCTTGTCACTGAGACTGGCGTCAATCTTTCTTTTTGCCTTAAAAGCTCTAAGCACTAAGTAGGACAGGTACAAATATCTTACTTTTGTATATAGAGAAATCAAGGCACAAAAATACAAATAGCCCAGACACAGTTACAGAAAAGCTCAAAGATGAACAATAAAGTATTTGTACGTATGTATGTCAGATAATGGGAAAAATCTGTGTCCCAGTAATAAGAGGACAAGAGCCGCTGAGGCTGTATATACAGTTCAAACAGCTGCTTTGGGATCTAGACTGTCTCAACTCAAAGGGTGGAAGTTCAGTCACTAAGCCTGGCTGGAAACAGCCTGGTTATTGTTAATAGAGATGTAACCTTGGAGACCACTGCCTAGGCAGTTAAGAGTCACAGATGTGCTGGAAATGCTGGGCCTGACCTCTTCTCAAGGATCATGAACTCTCAAAAAAGAGAAACTTTTTTTTAAAGGACTAGCATTACTAAGAAGGACAAAGAAGACCAGTTACCTCAAAATGCACATTAAAATAAATAGCAATAGCATTTAGTATATGAACATTTTAAACCTCTTTAAAATTTAGCAACTATATGGTAAAGATGGTTATATGGATGGGCAGATGAAAGGATATGTATGGACCAATATGAAAAAAAAATGAACAAAGGGAAGACTCAGAGAGGAACAAACAACAGCAAAAAATAATAATAACAGTAGGAGAGGAAGGATGGAAGAAATGGCAAGGAAAAATATCTAGCATCTACTCAGATAGTATTTGCTATTTTATTGACAAAAACGCATACCTGGGAGTTGGGCTGTAGCGCAGCGCTCAGGTGGCGCAAAGCGCAAGGACCGTGTAAGGACCCCAGTTCGAGCCCCCGGCTCCCCACCTGCAGGGGAGTCGATTCATAAGTGGTGAAGCAGGTCTGCAGGTGTCTATCTTTCTTTCCCCCTCTCTGTCTTCCCCTCCTCTCTCCATTTCTCTCTGTCCTATCCAACAACAACAACATCAGTAATGACTACAACAATAAAACAGCAAGGGCAACAAGAGGGAAATACTAAATACTAAAGTAAATACTAAAAACAAAATGAAACAAAACAAAACAAAAAAATGCATACCTAAATTTGGTGGGAAACACAGAAGCTGAAGAGCTCTGAAAGAAATGCCAAACTTCATATAAATGTTGCATAGCCCCAAGAGGTAGTAGTTCCTGAAAGACTTGTGAAGCATGAAAACCAGAGATTATAAGAATTAAAAGGAGATTTGAGTCTTTGTTCTTTTACTAGCTACAGGTTTAATTTTGGTGTAGACAAATTCCATGCTATAATTGAAGATTTCAACATCATAAGACCTTATCTTTCTATTCTTCTTGCTTTCTGTATATTCTGATTTTTATAAAATAGATTTTTTATTTTACCAAAAATAAAAAAGGTTTTAATTTTATACTTATTTATTTACTCTGTGGATCATGAGGGATCATGAGCCCTGTGTATGTGGGATTCCACCACTCCTGGTTTCTTTTACACACACACACACACACACACACACACACACACACACACACACACACACTTCAAATAAAATTTATTTTTTAAAATTTCTTTATTGGGGTATTAATGTTTTAAAGTCAGCAGTAAATACAACAGTTTGTATAGTCACAACATTTATCAGTTTTTCCACACAATACAACCCCCACTTGGCCCTCTGCCATCCTGTACCAGGACCTGAACTCTATACACTATAGTGCACAAGAGCCCAGGTTCAAGTCCCTGTTTTCTGTAAGGGGAAGCTTCACAAGTGGTGAAGCAGGGCTGCAGATGTCTTTCTGCCTCTCTTCCTCTCTATCTCCGCTCCCCTCTCAATTTACCTCTGCCTCTATCCAATAACAAATAGATAAATACATTTTTTAAAAAAGAAGTTTTTATTACTTATCTTTCTCCTAAATTACTATACATTTCCTAAAAGAAAGTAACTTTCACATGTCTCTTCCAGGATATCACTACCTTAACAAATAAGGAAAACACCTCATCTAAATTATATAGATGTGAGCTGAAGTTATTACTTTTTCCACTGATAATTAAGACTCAGTAGAGCTTGTGTCATATCTTGTATTCATGAACAAGGCTTTAGAAAGCCACATTTTAAACAAGACACATTTACAGTGGCACTGGCAATGAATACCCCTCACTATATATAAACATTTCTGACACGTTGTAGGCAAATAATAAAGGGGCCAACACATCATAAGAGACCAAGAGTGTATAGATTCTGACATGGGGCCAGCCAGTACTATATATATTATCGTTCTATTTCTTCTACTACTGCCTGGGCTAGAGAGCTAGAATAATAGTTATGACATTGGGATGCATTGGATCGACCTTCTCGTGGTGCATCCCGTGAGTACCCATTTATTGGGGAAACTGACGATCCTTCCTAGCCGACTGAATCCACATGGATCCCAGTCACTTTCAAAGCCAGCAACAAGCAGCTCCTGATAGCTTTCAACCTGACCTTGTTGACTGGCTATGGAAGAAGGGCAAACGCTAGAAGAAGAAAAGTTATGACATCATCTCCCCAGACAACAACTTGGGTCTACCTGCATAGTGGATGTCAGGCTCAGACAAAAACTAATGAATTCATGGGCCTTTTGGAATATACCTAAAATAGACCCACTAGCTATTTCCAAAATGGAGACCCTAAATCTTCATCTTCAATGTTACAGCCTTTAGGTTCATGATTAGTCAACAATTTCTTTGACTTTATATATTAACTCTTCTTTCAGCCACCAGGTCCCAGATGCTAACATGATGCCAACCAGACTTCCCTGGGCAGATGATCCCACCAATATGTCTTGTAGCCCCACTTCCCTAGAGCCCTGCCCCACTAGGGAAAGAGAGAGACAGGCTAAGAGTATGGATCGACCTGTCAATGCCCACGTTCAGCGGGGAAGCAATTACAGAAGCCAGACCTTCCACCTTCTGCAGCCCATAGTGACCCTGGGTCCATACTCCCAGAAGGTTACAGAATAGGAAAGCTATCAGGGGAGGGGATGGGATACGGAGTTCTGGTGGTGGGAATTGTGTGAAGTTGTACCCTTCTTATCCTATGGTTTTTGTCAGTGTTTCCTTTTTATAAATAAAAATTTAAAAAAAGAATAATAGTTATGCAAAAAATTTTCATGCCTGAGGCTTTAAGATCCCAGGTTGAATCCCCATCACCACCACAAGCCATAGCTGAGCAGTGCTCTGGTCTCTCTCTCTCTCTCTCTCTCCCTCTCTCTCTTTCTATGAGGGGGGGGAGAGACAAAGGGGAAAGGAAAGGAAAGGGAAGGAAAGGGAAGGGAAGAAGAAAAGGAAAGAGGGAGGGAGAAAGTAAAGGAGAGGAAGGAAGGAAAGAAAAGAAGAGAAAAGAAAAGGGAAAAGAAAGAACTCTGGGAGACAATATTTATTTTTTAAAAAAATAGCCTTTCTTTGGGTAGCCAGACTATTATGAGCTGCTGTACTTCCTTGATTTTGGAATAGCTCCATTTCATCAGTTTCAACTCCAACCAGCACTGTCAAGTTCCTTAGCCTAATGTCACATAAATTACAGATCAAAGTGCACCTTTCCTTTAATGACCATGTGAGAAACTTCAAAAGCAGATCCCTCTAGCAGGCTGTTCTGAATAGCAGCATCTGACAATAAGATAAGTAGCACACTAGATACTCTCAGAGTTAAGAAATATAGGAAGGCTCACCAGGGAAGCAAAGCCAACATATACTACATATTTTTATAAACCAAACTTTGAACTTAGGAACAGCAGTTATTCAAACAGGTAATACAGGAAAATGTTTAAAGATCCAAACTAGTGCCTATCATAATAGAGGAGAGAAATTCTCAAAAACATTTTTTGGCATGTAATAACAGGTCTAATGTCAGAGTTGTCAATAATTCCAGAAACGGATGTAGCCACCAAAGATGACTTTTTAAAGTTTGTTCTTCTTTATATCCTAATGCTTTTTCAGGCACTATGGACATCTAATCTTTGATAATGGGACCCAAAGTATTAAATGGAAGAAGGAGGCTCTCTTCAATAAATGGTGCTGGGAAAACTGGGTTGAAACATGCAAAAGAATGGAACTGAACCACCTTATCTCACCAGAAACAAAAATCAACTCCAAATGGATCAAGGACCTGGATGTTAGACCAGAAACTATCAAATACTTAGAGGAAAACATTGGTGGAACACTTTCCCACCTAAATCTCAAGGACATCTTTGATGAAACAAACCCAACTGCAAGGAAGACTAAAGCAGAAACAAACCAATGGGACTACATCCAATTGAAAAGCTTCTGCACAGCCAAACAAACTATCACACAAACAAAGAGACGCCTCACAGAATGGGAGAAGATCGTCACATGCCATACATCAGACAAGAGACTAATCACCAAAATACACAAAGAGCTCTCAGCAAACTTAGCACCAAAATCCAAAATGAGTTGTTATAGGTTTAAGGTAAGGAAAATGGTGACATATACACAAAAATATGGAAGTAGAAATTATAAATAGCAAGTACCTGGTTTTTGAAGAACTGATCAACTATAAGGTCTTTATTATATTTTTAAAATTTTTATTGGGAGGTTAATGGTTTAATTCACCAGATAGGACCACATGGAGGTCAAACTAGCGTTTTCAAGAAGATTAAAAAGTCTGTATTTCACATTCTCACTAGTGTTTCAGTTGCCCCATTAGAAAAACTTATATAAAACAAATTTACATATACATACAATATTTTTAATGACAATGATATCGCTCATTTCCTCCAGCAGATGTCAGAAAATAGCAACACAAGGACATGAATGAGGAGGATAATTTAGAGTGATTGAGGGGTGGTTAATTGCTTTTCTTTACACGTCTTCTAATTATATTTTTCAATAAACATGCTTTACTTATGTAATGATCGTAAAACAACACCATTTCTTTTTAATGTTGTAAAGAGCACTGATTGCATATGTATTTAACCTATATCACAGTATGCTAAATTACTCCTTCTCTTTAGATACACACAGATCATATAAAACAGTATGAGAAAACAACATCCATCTGAAAAAAAGTATTTGATTGCAACAGCACTTCCACAATTGATGACTAGAAACAATCCCCTTCAAATAGTGAGTTTAATGCCAACCATCAGATTATCAGGGGAAAAAAATGCTGGGAGTGCTTCTTGGCTGCCAAGAAGCCTTGAAAACATGAAAAGCGAAAAAGGAATATAATTTCTAGTCATCTCCTTTATCTGGAGAAACCTAAAAGAGATGTTAGTATGCAAGGGAGTTGATTCCTGCCAAGTATTACATGTTAGTATAAGGAAGACAAACAAATAGATCTGTAAAGCCTACACATAAAGCAAGGAAACTAACAAAGGGTGTTTACTAAGTGCTTCTGACTATTGTTCAGCAAATTGCATTATCACCATGCTATACTTTAATTCTTAATTTATGCATCTTTCTCCGCTAAACACATATGGGACCGAGATGAAAAGGTATATAAGACAAAATCTGAAGGTCAATCAAAAGATTTGTGGGAAAAAAATCAAGATGTTTTACTTGTACCACACCAAATTAGATATATGTTTATTCCCTGTTTTAATAAATCATCAGTAATGTACAGTCTATTATTTGTTCTTGATATTGTCATTCACAAGTAATATATGTATCACTCATGTAAATGATATGTAAATATTATGTAAATAAAGCTGACTGCTAGTATCTCCTTTTGGAAACGATTTTTTACCAGTAATTCCATGATTACAGTGATTATCTCCATTCTGTTCAGTTCTTTATTAGAAAAAAAACCTCTACTAGGGAGGGGACAGAATAGGTGATCATTAGTTTATCCAAGATTATCAACGACGTAATGGGAAAGAAATGATCAGGAGGATGTGAGAGCAGTCTGGATATAGTAATATTATTGGAAACAAGTCCACAGAAATCTGTGACCAATGAGAAATCCATTGATGTGCATTGGCCTAAGAACTTATTGGAGGTAAAATATTCAATACTCAATTCTAAATTATTGGTATTTTTATAATTAATCACCACCCACCATTATGCAAAATTTCTTTCAACTGTCCTGCTCACATATGGCTGGGTCAGTGTGAGGAAAACCAAGAGTTGAGTTTATATCCAGCTTGGCATAGAGAGAAGGTTGTGGGGGGAGAGTGAGGTATCATGAGATATGAATGGGAATTGGTGCCCTGGCAGTAGAAACCATGAGCCAAATGATCATGGCAACACAAGACCTAACAAAAAACACAAGAAGTTTAGGGACATTAACGTAGCTTCTAAACAAAATATGGGTTTAGAGATTTGAGTTACTTGCACGAAAATCTACAAAGAAGAGTAACTTCACCTAACATACAGAATACAATGATTTACTTTCAAAATCCCATGCTAAATGCATTACAAATACTTTTGAATATGATGCCTAAAACAGAATTTGTAAAATTGTACACAGATTCGTGTATGACATGAATTATACTTTATTCATTTCAGAGTATATGATTAATTAGTAATCAGTGTTCTTCTGTGCTGATTTTGTTAAAGCTTTTATTCTATAGGGAACACCACCATAACATTACTTTTCCCATATAGGTTTAGCATTCCCACTTAATTCCTTTTTGACAATAGTAAAAATAATGTCAGAGTGTAATGTCATTTAGGAAATAGATACACATCATTCCACTAAACAGAAGATTCCAAGAGAGTGATTTGGAATTCATAAATGAAAATGTCCACAGAATAGCTTTCAAAATCCTTAAAAGACTAGCTCTAGCTTACCTTTACATGGAGGATCAGACGTTCGACTTCATTCACTTTGTAGGTCTCCAATCCTAGTTCTTTGGCTAATCTTAAAATATGATTCTGTGTTGGGCCAACATAAGATCCTCCAAGGTCTACATATTTAACCATTTGGTTCTGGTTTCCCATGCCAAAAAATAAACATAAATGTTTGTGAAAATTTTATTCCTAAGTCAAAAATGACAGTACCAAAATAAGCTAATTGACATTTCACAAGTTATACACACATACACACACACACACAAACACACACACACACACACTCAGATATGTCCATAAAACTGAACTTTTATCAGCACTTGTTCATTCATATTTAAATATTAAAAATAAATTAAAATATGTAAAATAAAGTGGACTGGTTTTGAATAGGCTAGAGAATTATAAGCCCCTCGTTGAAAATATATACTGGGTTTGATTTTTAGTGCCTTGGCATTATAAGTGATAAACTGTTGATGAATACCTCTTCATTTAAGGCGAATTTCACTTAACAATAATTTGACTACACCTACTTCTAGAGAAATAGCAAGGAAGGAAATGACCCTTTTTTTACATGGCTTTCTTTTCCAGACATTTGAAAGACAGTGGGGAAGGAAGCTGGTTATAATCTAACTTTAGATATTGCTCTTATAGCGTGGCACGAGGTTCAAGGACCGGAGTAGGCATTCCGGTTCGAGCCCCCAGCTCCCCACCTGTAGGGGGTTCGCTTCACGGGCAGTGAAGTAGGTCTGCAGGTGTCTATCTTTCTCTCCCTGTCTCTGTCTTCCCCTCCTCTCTCCATTTCTCTCTGTCCTATCCAATAACGACGACATCAACAACAGTAATCACTACAACAACAATAAAAAAAGAAAGCAAGGGCAACAAAAAGGAAATAAATAAATAAATAAATATTTTTTAAAAATCTTTAAAAAAATAAAATAAATAAAATAAGAAATTGCTCTTATAATCAGAAGCAAGTTTTCTATATGATTTTGAATAAACTTCACTTTCAATGAACGAGACTTAGAGCACGACTTATGTGTATAAAAATGTCTTTCGGTTTCAACAAGTTCAAGTGCATCCAGGTCAGAGACTCCATAAAAGGTAAGTCCTCCTTTTATATATTTGTTAATTGATTCATTGTCTTACTCCCTACGCACAAAAAAGAATGTAAATTTCACAGGGGTGGGGTTTCTGTTTTATTCATGGATTAATTCCAAATAACATCTTATAGATACAATAAACTATTTGGCAAATACCAAGTGTAATACAGTGAAAAAAGCAACTTAGAAAAGAAAGAAGTGTCAGGAGAGAATCTAATTGAGATGCAAATTGTGAGGAATGTGTCAGAATAATTTTTTTTCTCTCCTGCAAAGATTCAGATTAGACTCAAGGCTTAAAAAAAAAAAGTTTTACAGGCTAGGAGTAAAGATAGACCTGCCAACACCCATGTTCAGTGGAGAAGCAATTATAGAAGCGAGTCCTTCCGCCTTCTGCACCCCATAATGATCCTGGGTCCATGATCCCAGAGAGACAAAGAATAGGAAAGTTTCCAGTGGAGGGGATGGGACATGGAACTCTGGTGATGGGAAAGTGTAGAATTTTACCCCTCTTTTTTTTTTTAAATAATTTTTTAAAATATTTATTTATTTCCTTTTGTTGCCCTTGTTTTATTGTTGTAGTTATTGTTGTGATTGTTGTTGGATAGGACAGAGAGAAATGGAGAGAGGAGGGGAAGACAGAGATGGGGAGAGAAAGACACCTGCAGACCTGCCTCACCGCCTGTGAAGCGACTTCCCTACAGGTGGGGAGCCGGGGCTCGAACTGGGATCCTTATGCCGGTCCTTGTAGCTTTGCATGGCGTGCGCTTAACCCACTGTGCTACCGCCCGACTCCCAATTTTACCCCTCTTATCCTAGAGTTTTGTCTATATTTTCTATTTTTTTTGTTTCATAAATAAATTTTAAAAAACAAGTAAAATAAACAGTTTCAACCAATCTTTCCCTTCCCATTCTTGACATCTTACCCTGACAGTGTAAGTCCTGCCTCCCACACGATCCCGGGCTTCCAGAACAACCACATTCAGGCCAGAGTCATGCAGAAGTTTGGCTGCCGACATACCTGGGGGGAAGTATAATAACAAATCAGAACCAGAACTTTGGTATTGGGTGGAGATAATTTTATACACAGGGGTAAAACTATCCCTGAAATTATATAGAATTGGAAACCAAGGTGAAATACATTTTTTAAAACAACGAGAAGTGGTGAACTTTCAGAAGCTGATGTAAAGCTTTAAAGCCAAGTTCTGAGACTTTTAGATCTCATCAGTAATAGGAACACACATACACACACACACACACACACACACACACAAAATCTACCCAGGAACATAAACTCAGAACCCTTTGTTCATGTTTACTTATTGTACAATCCATAAATTACTAAAATGACTGCTTGTTAGAAAAAGTTATTATTGATCACTTACTGATAGAATGAATAATTTAATAATTAATGTAGCTCCTATTTGACAAATGCCTATTGTACTACTCTCACTTCTCTGTATTTAGCTTAAAAATAGTTTGGGGAGGGGTTGGATGGTGGTGAAATAGGTTGTGTGCACATGTTGTCATGCACAAGGATCTGGGTTCAAGCAACCCATTATCATTTGCAGTGGGGAATCTTCCCAAGTGGTCAAATATATAGCTTTGGTTTGTATACATCTTTGGTTGTAATTTTTTTTAACCTCAGAGGTCTTACAACTGCTTCTAAAACCACTATTTTTGGGTTCTGGGGTTTGGAACACCCTGTACATCACACACATTACCGTACATAAGGATTCAGGTTCAAATCCCCTGGTCCCTACCTACAAGGTAGCAATGCTGCAGGTATCTCTCTTTTTTCTCCCCTTCCCCGACTCCTCCTCTCAATTTCTCTTCATCTCTATCCAAAAAATATCAAAAAATTCCTTTTGAAAAATATTTCATTTATTAATAAAAAATATATAGGGGGTCGGGCGGTAGTGCAACGGGTTAAGCGCAGGTGGCGCAAAGCTCTAGGACTGGTTTAAGGATCCCGGTTCGAACCCCGGCTCCCCACCTGTAGGAGAGTCGCTTCACAAGTGGTGAAGCAGGTCTGCAGGTGTCTATCTTTCTCTCCCCCCTTTATCTTCCCCTCCTCTCTCCATTTCTCTCTGTCCTAAATAACAACATCAATATAAGAAGAACAATAATAACTACAACAATAAAGCAACAAGGGCAACAAAAGGGAATAAATGAATAAATAAATATTTTAAAAAGTTTAAAAAAGATATACAAAGAGGCAGACAGGAGCAGTGAGAAGGTCTGGCTTAAGGTGGTGCTGGAACTTGAACCTGAGATCTCAAAGACTCAGGCATGTTTAAAGCCACTCTTACAGATTTTTGTACTAGTTTAGACAAAAGAACTCCAGTGGTCTTACCGTGATGAATTGAATTTTCCCAGTTCAAATGTAAAAATCCTACTGAAAAGTCAAGGCCTCAGTCACTGTCTATCAGTTATCCTGAATGAGTAAATCTATTCTGTAGAGGTTGATTTGACATTTTATTATTGGAGTTCATCTATCTTTCAGTCCCTGTTCTTGGGGTCAGGTTTCCCAAGTGGTGACAGAGGGAGGGTCCCAAAGTCCACAGCTCCAACTTAATGTTTATGATCAAAGCACAAACTCAACTTAGAAAAGCAGGGTTTGGATTTTTAACCCAAATTTCCTCCTATTTTACCTCCAAATAAAAGGAGATAGCATTTCCATTTAAATTCAAAATTGCAAACCATGCATTACCATTTCTCTTATCAAGCATCAGCTCAGCAAACAAAATATGAAGTAACATGCAGCTATAGTAACAGCTGTTATCAGTGAATTCAAGCAGGCCTGCAGAGCAAGCTGAGGCTTAAACAAAAGGGTTCAGAGTGAAATTCAACAACACTCAGCTAGATTAGCATTTTATACTCCAAAGAAGGTATTGTCCTTTAGTTATGTGCAGGTAGCCAGTAGTATAATAGATAAATAGTAGCAATTTTTAAAACAAATGAGCTTCCTGGCAAACCATGGAATAGAGTACCCTATGGTCATGACTCTTAAACTGAAAATTACCAAAATATCTTACAGTGAAGGCAATAGGAGAGTATGTTGGTGGGAATATCTCACAGTTTGTCTCACTAATCTTCACACAGCAGTTTTCAAAATGCTTTTTGAACATAAAATAACAAAAACTGATTTGTAGTATATTTGTCTCATATACTTATGACTTGGGGATGTCACTGCAATCTAGAAGGAGAGAATTTTAGTATATTTGGAATGGAAAGTGAAGAGTTAGCAAGTTTGGTCAGGAGGTGATTAAGGTGGGTAAGAACTGATCCCTAAGGGACTTTTCAGTGATAAAGACTGAAAGCATTAATTAATATTTGATCAACTGAAGATTAATCAGATAATTAACCATGCAAGACTGTCCTGGCTTACAACAGGGAACTTCTTCAGTGTTCATTTCTATATTAGTTGTTTGGAACTTTTAGCTTATTTTTCCACAAATCTTACAATTTTCAGTTAATTATTTATAATGATGCACACCTAAGACATGTCCTAGTATGATGCTATTTCAATAAAATATAAATAAATTTCAAAAATATGAGCAATGCTTCAGTCTTTAGGAAGTCTGGGATTTCAAACATAATACTATTGGAAAAACCATAAATCAGCAGAAATGCATTTGCCACAGAAACACTAGAATATGTCATTGGTGTTGCTTAAACGTCCATGCAATCATTTTCTGACACAATTCAATAACAGTAAAAGGGAAGAGAAAGGAAGAAAGAAAGAAAGAAAGAAAGAAAGAAAGAAAGAAAGAAAGAAAGAGAAAGAAGGGAAGGAGAGAGTGAAAGAAGGCAGGATGGCAGGAAAGAAGGAAGAAAGCGAAAGAAAACAAGAAATATCCAGGAAAATAACAGCTACACATGGACCTCTTCTAATAAGAGAATTTCACTTACTGCTGCCTCCCCCCACACACACTCAATGGTGCAGGGTCCACAGTATTTTGACTCATGGAGTCTCCCTTACATGAATAATCATAGCATGGTACACCTGGATTCTGGTAGATTAATCTTTTTTTTAAATAATATCATTCTATTTAGAGAGGCTAATGGTTTGCAGTACAGTTGTTGACATGGATACACTTTATCATCTCTCTGTGGTAGGTGTCTGTAGAACACTCTCATAGCCAATTATATGGTAGAGTAATTCTTAATGCTATGGCATTATATGAGATATCATATATGGGGAAAAGATAGTCTCTTCAAAAAATGGTGCTGGAAAAATTGGGTTGAAACATGCAGAAGACTGCAACTGAGCCAATACATCTCACCAGACACAAAAGTAAATTCCAAATGGATTAAGGACTTTAATGTTAGACCAGAAACTATCAAATACTTACAAGAAAATATTGGCAGAACTCTTTTCCATCTAAATTTTATAGGCATCTTCAATGATAAAAACCCAATTGCAAGGAAGACAAAATAAAAAACAAACTAATGGGCCCCATGGAATATACCTAAAATAGACCTACTAGCTTTTTACAAAACGGAGACCCCAAATCTCATCTGCTATATTCTTGCCTTTAGGTTCCTGATTATGAAACAATTTGTTCTGCTTTATATTTTAATGCTTTTTCAGACACCAAGTTGCAGATGCTATCATGATGCCAACCTGACTTCCCTGGGCAGATGACCTTACCAAAAAATCCTGGAATCCCACCTTTCCAGAGCCCCTCCCAACTAGGGAAAGATAGAAACAGGTTGGGAGTATGGATCAACCTGTCAACATCCATGTCCAGTGGAGAAGCAATTACAGAAGCCATAACTCCCGCCTTTTGTACCCCATAAAGATATTTGGTCCATAATCCCAGAGGGATATAGAATAGGAAAGCGTTCAGTGGAGGGGATGGGATACAGAACTCTGGTGGTGGGAATTGTATGGAATTGTGCCCCTGTTATCTTATGGTTTTGTCAATGCAGTGAGTACCTCCCTAACACTTCCTCTCCACTATTCCAAACTTGGGATCCATGATTGCTCAACAAATTGTTTGGCTTTGTATGTTAACTCTCTTTTCAATCACCAGGTTCCAGATGCCACCAGGATGCTGACTAGGCTTCCCTGGATTGAAGACCCCACCAATGTGTCCTGGAGCTCAGCTTCCCCAGAGACACACCTTACTAGGGAAAGAGAGAGGCAGACTGGGAGTATGGACCGACCAGTCAACGCCCATGTTCAGCGGGGAAGCAATTACAGAAGCCAGACCCTCTACCTTCTGCAACCCTCAACGACCCTGGGTCCATGCTCCCAGAGGGCTAGAGAATGGGAAGGCTATCATGGGAGAGGGTGGGTTATGGGGATTGGGTGGTGGGAATTGTGTGGAGTTGTACCCCTCCTACCTTATGCCTTTGTTCACTAATCCTTTCTTAAATAAAAAATTTAAAAAAAAATAATAAAAATAAAAAACGAAAAAAAAAAAAATTAAAGTAAACCGTAAAACAGTGGGACTATATCAAATTAAAAAGCTTCTATGCTTCAATAGAAACAACCACCCAAACAAAGAGAACCCTTACAGAATGGGAGAAAATCTTTACATGCCATATGTCAGACAAGAGGCTAATAACCAAAGTATATAGAAAGCTCACCAAACGCATCAACAAAGAAGAAAAGACACCATCCAAAAATGGGGAGAAGATATGAACAGAATATTCACCAATGAAGAGACACAAAAGGCCAGCAAAGATGGAAAAAAAATGCTTCGAGTCACTTACTGTCAGAGAAATGCAAATAAAAACAGCAATGATATACCACTTCACTCCTATGAGAATGTCATGCATCAGAAGCAATAACAACAACAAATGCTGAAGAGGTTGTAGGGGTAAAAGAACCCTCCTGCATTGCTGGTGGGAATGTAAAGTGATCCAACTCCTGAGGAGAGCAGTATGGAGAACTCTCAGAAGGTTTGAAATGGATCTACTCTAAGACCAGGCAATTCCAAAAAGGAACCAAACAGACCCATCCAAAATGATCTGCATAGCAGCATAGTTTGTAATAGCTAAAACCTGGAAGCAACCCAGGTGTCTGACAACAGATGAGTGGCTGTGTAGGTTGTGGTATATATACACAGTAGAGTACTACATAGCTATTAAAATGGTAAATTCTCCTTCTTCACTTCATCTTGGGTGGAGCTTAAAGGAATAATGTTAAGTAAGATAAGCCAGAAAGAAAAGGATGAGTATGGGATGATCCCACTCATAGACAGAAGTTGAGAAATAGGAACAGAAAGGGAAACACAAAGCAGAACTTGGACTGGATTTGGTACTGCACCAAAGTAATGGACTCCGAGTTGTGGGGGAGTGTTCAGGTCCTGAAACATGATGGTGGAGAAGGACCTAGGTGGGGGCTTAAAGTGTTGTGTGGAAAACTGAGAAATACACACGTGTACCAACTACTGTAGTTTACTATGGACTTGTAAACCACTATTCCCCCCCAAAAAGGAAAAAAGTAAATGTTATAGTTCTTCCTTAGTGGCCTACTTTAAAAAGTCTCATTGTGGGGACGCAATGGGTTGAACCTGGTTGGAACCCCAGATACCTCTCCGTGAGGACGAAAGGCGTTCATCTATAAGCCTCCCCACACCTCCCTGACCTCCATCTTGTTAGACCTATTCCCCTTTCACCTGGTCTGGATAAACCTGATTTGCTCAATGGAATGTAGATTAACCCGAAAAGCCCCTTCTTCATTCTTAAGTCCCATGCCCCGGGTAAGGGGAAGTCAAGAGCCAGAGTCGTTAGAAGGAAGCTAGTGTCTAAAAATATCTGATTGGTTTTTGCTGTCAAATGTTTGCTCCTATTCAGCGTGTTGCCCCGCGCACCCTGCCCCAGCACCTGGTTTCTTCCTACCCCATATAAGCCCTGCCTTTTTCTTTATTAAACACACTATTCTCTGCCACAGTATCCAGAGTTGTCACTCTGTATGCTCAACCCCACCACGGCCTGTTCTCCACCTCTACAACACCTCTGGTTGCCAACGGAGTGGTGGGCATGGGTTTGGAGAAGGCAGGCCTTCCAGAGCTTGCCCCGCATCTCATTAAAGGAATGACTAGTTTCATCACTTGACTACTTCCATTTGTATTATATCAGCAAATTATTATAAATACCTCACACCTCTCAATTTCTCTCTATCCTATCAAATAAAAAGAAAGAAAAACTAAATAAATTTCTTTAAAAAGAAGCACTGGAAGAATTAAGATACAAAGGGAAGGGAAAAATCAAAACCACCATATGTTTCATTCTTTGCTTTGTCAGTCTGTCCCCTGCCCTTCATATAAAAATCTAATAATTTACAAACTGCTTAAATCTTGTATATGCAATTGTAATTGTTTTCTGGAAAACATTACGCAACATCAATACTTTGGCATTATATAAGAATGTTTTTCCAGTTAAAAGTCACAAAGATATGCCAACTAAAATTCAGTGTACCTCAAAGCATCTCTACATTTATAGCCGTGGGAAAAAAAAAAAACACAGGCACTTTCACAGGCAGGAAAAAATATATAAAGAATAGAGCTGGAAAACTAGCTTACATGGATAGTGTACTGCTTTGCTATACATGCAACCCAAGTTTGAGCACAGCTCCCATAACACTGAAGGAAGGTTTGATGCTGTGGTCTCTTTTACTCTCTCTCCTTAAAAAGTAAAAAATGCAATATTATCACCTATGTCGCTTGTGACAAAACAAGTGTTTGATGAAGAAATTTATGAAACAGATGACCTTCAGATAAAAGAACTGGAACTCTTTGATATCACTAAAGGAATGTGTATAAGGGTAGGGTGGTAGTACACATGGGCTTTGTGAGCAGTGAAATAGTGCTTCAGATGTCTCTCTCTCTCTCTCTCTCTCTCTATCCCCCTCCCTCCCTCCCTCCCTCCCTCCCTCCCTCTCTCCCCCAGAGTTATCGCTGGGACTCAGTGCCAGCACTCTGAGTCCACTGCTCCTGGTTGACATTTTTTTCCATTTTTATGGATAGGACAGAGATAAATTGAGAGGGAAGGGGAGACAGAGAGAAAGAGAGAAAGACAGAGACCTGCAAACCTACTTTGCCACTTGGGAAATGACTCCCCAGCAGGTGGAGCATGGAGGCTTGAACCTGGATCCTGGCTCTGTATCTTCAAAGTTAATCCAATTGCCAAACAATTTGATTATAGTAGTAACTATCTATTGCCTTCTTAAACACTAAGACAGAAGGAACCTCCCACTTCCTCTCTAAAGCCCATATTTCCCCGTCCTGGAACCTCTAGGGTGGGGCTCACTTTCCTGCAGGTTTTCTCAGTTCATACTAAATGACACTGCATCTGATCCCAACCTAATCTATGCAAGGCATATCACCTCAGCATGCTTCACTTCGTACTGTGTGGAATGTCAACCATTCAGTCTCATTTGGGTGAGACCTTTCCTTTCTCATAGGATTCTCTAATTCCATTTCAGGTGCTTTACTTCCTAACCAAGACCCCAAAACTAGATATAGACCAGGTCCCATGAGATAGGGCATATGTTCACATGTATCCATAAATTAGGGCAAAATATATACGTGAAAGCAAAAGTGCAGAATAGTCTACAGTGAGTCAGTATATGCAGTAAGCAAGTAGAAAGACCTAAAAAGACACCATAAAGTTCCTAATGAAATATTTTCTACTTAGACACAGATACCCTCCTCACCTACTTCATATTACACTTCCCTCACTCACTCCAAAGCTAACCTTACCAAAGCAAGGACTGCAAAAGCTGAATAAGGGCAAGAGACTGGCATACTTTAATGATGACTCTTTAGTCAGTATCAGGCCACCCCATCAGCTGGGGCCCCTAGTCTAGGAGTCCTGAGATTCCCAAACAGACATGATGGGCCTAGACCTCGAATAGATCCCTCTCTCCATTGTTACCGGTCATCTCCACCAAGAACAACACAAAGATCCCTTTGCGGACCCCCATAGGACCTTGCCCTCAACTTGGATCAACAATAGTAGAGACTGTTCCATCCTCAGAAGGGAGACTGAATAATATACTCTATCTGCCACCTGAGGAAGATGGGTCCTGAAATTGGGGCAGCTTGGAATGTTCCTACTCATGACCACAGAATGGGAGCTCAGACCGACAGGGATGCAGAGGTTGCATAGGCTCCTATGCTGAATATGAGCCCCAGATCAAATCGATAGGGTCTACAGTCAACAATATTTATATACCTTTCCCATATTTGTGAAATACTCTCTTCCTTGATTCACCTTTCATGACCTTTTTCCAGCCATGGGATATGGAGTTCTGGTAGTGGGAATTGTGTGGAGTTGTACCCCTCTTACCCTGCAGGTGGGGAGCCCGGGGGCTCGAACTGGGATCCTCATGCCAGTTCTTGTGCTTTGCGCCACCTGCACTTAACCCACTGCGCTACCACCCGACTCCCATAATACTTTGTTTTTTATTAAAATAAAACATTTTATTTTAGTTTTTTCAGAGTACTGATCTGCTCTGGTTTATGGTGGTGGTGCCGGCAGTGAATCTGGAACTTCAGAGCCTTTGGCATGAAAATCTTTTGCATAACCATTATACTGTATCCGTCCACTTATCTTCCTTCCTAAATTAAAAATTTTTTAAAAATTAAGGAAACTACATGAAGTTCATCCAATTTTCCTCTGCTCCTCTCCCTCCTTCTGCGGAAGAGAATTTGGAACCCAGGAAGTTTAAAACTTGCCAAAAGGTAAATAGAAAGTCAATGCCAGAACTAACTCAAGTCAAAGTTTCCTCACACCTCCACTCTGCCTCAGAAAGAATATCTTTTTTAATTTTCTTAGAAAGAATATTATGATAAAAAAATCACCTAATGCCTCTTCATACTTTTAACTCTGAGATTCTATTACTATGGTAAGATCTGAAAGCATGTGTAACAATGCAGTGTACTCTAGGATAGTTCCAATCAACTTCTCATAAAAGGTGTTTTGGCCAGACAGTGCCTACTTCAGAAGTACCTCTTTCCTGAGAAAGCACAAAACATTTGTATTTAAAAATCAACACAACCCATGGTAAAAGCCATACACACCAATGTATAGCAACAGTGTGGTCACCAAAAAGCAAAGTCTACAATTAGTTTCTATGTTACCCTCAAATACAGAAAAGACCAACACCAAGCCTTTTGGAAAGTCCTTTGCTATTTTCTCCAAGACAGTCAAAATATGTCACGCCGAACAAAAAGATAATAGATTGTAAAATAAAGGAGATCTTTACAAAAGGCTCAGGGCATGGATGATTTGTGCTCTGGGAAAGTATACAAAACATCAAGCTTTCATGAGTTGCTACAGAAGCCTTTTTCCACATGAGGCCTCTTCAAGATGCTAGAATGAGATTGCCTTCTACGGCCTTTCTAAATATGAGGAAAATAATGAAAGCTGTTTCTCCATCATGATTTGTATGTGAATTATTGCATTCTCCTTTAGTGACAGCAATCATAATGGGTCTTGATTTGCAGCCAAGTTTTTTTGTTGGCTTTTGCCATTTGTTGTTTGAAATCAATGGGATATCTTGTGTATATTGCAATCACAGGAGATGACATTAGCTTTTGCTTTACCTCAGCATGGTCTCTCCCATGCAAAAGAACATAAACACAAAATCACAGCATTGTCTTTTTCAAATTTATGTTGCAGCCTTCCAGTCATCAAATAGAAGAGGGTTAATTCGTCATTCTTGAAGGATAGGATAAAATATAAACATTGTCAAGGAAAAGAAATCTGCATTAAGATGTAACAAGGAACTGGAAAGGTGGGATTTATACAAAGGACTCATTTGGTGGTATCTAAAGCTGACATACAGTGTCTAAGAACCCACTGTGGAGCCTGGCCCAGGAATGTTACTTTGCCCTTCAAACATCCTTGTGAGCCAAAGACCAAGACAAACAGTAGTGTGAAAGGTTCAGACTAGAAGGAAAAGATCACTTGGTCTAGGGACAAAAGAGAACATAGACATACTATAGAAAAATCCCTGTGCTTAAAAGACCACAGCCTGATTGTATGACCCTAAGCAAAAGCCCTCACCGTTTGGGGGCTCACATTCCATGTACTTAAAATGGGTTAATAAAATAAGAACCCTTTGTTACTAATCGAAAGGAGACAAGGTGATGGTTTTCAATAAGCTGTAATTTCATTGTATATCTAGTCGTCATAAGCACATAGACTCTAGGCTAAATTTTCTCCTGTGAAGCATGACATCAATAGTTGTTAATGGAAAAAGTGGGTTTTGTTCCACTGTAGAAGAAATCATTGACTTAGATAAAGTTGGATAAATGCGGATAAGGAAAATTGCAGGTATGACGGGTTCTGTTGACCACAACTTACTTTCAAATGCTTAAAAAAAAAAAAAAAGAGGGACTAAGGGACAGAAAGGAAGATAGACAGATGGCAGTATGACCAGTGTCCTTTTAAGAAGGGAAATTTAGAGACATATGAAACTCACAAAGAATATCCTGTAAATAGGGAAAACAAAGTAATGTCTCTACAAGCCAATGCTTCAATGAACCATGAGACGCTAAGAGAGAGAAGTATAGAACAGATTTTTCTCTCACAGTCTCAGAGGGAATCAACACTACTAAGATCTTAACATTTGATTTCTAGCCTCCAGACAACACTTCCCCTCCAAGCACTTAGGTTCTGGTGCTTTGTTATGGTAGCCCCAATAAAAACTTGGGGAATTTTCTCATTTGTACCAAAGTTCATAGGATTTGCTTTGGTATAAAATGCTGATGAAAGATCTAATTAGCCAGGCTAGACTGGTTATTCTTAAATTTGAAGGAATTCTGGGATGTTGAGTGTGGAGGGAAGGAGGAAAGGGGGAAGGGGGGATGGCTGCCAGGAGCAATGAGTTTATCATGCAGGCACTAAGCCCCAGCAAGAACCCTGGGGGCAATTAAAAATGAGGCCGGATGGTGGTGCACCTGGTTGAACACACAAGTTACAATGTTCAAGCCCCTGGTCCCTACCTGTAGAGGGAAAGCTTCACAAGTGGTGAAGCGGGTCTGCAGGTGTCTGTCTTTCTCCCCCCCCCCGCTATCTCCCCACTTTCCTCAATTTCTGGCTGTCTCTATCCAATAAATAAAGATTAAAAACTTATTTAAAAATTAAGGGAGGACTTTTCAGCATTCAACACAGAGCAATAAATGATAGCAAGGGTATATTCATGATCTAGAACCCGGGTGAGGAATAAAACCTTCTAAAATGTACAATAAGAAATGCCTCATTACAAGGACTATATAATATCTATGCAAGTACAAAAGTATTTTTAGACTGGCTCATTTCAAAATTATCATGAAACTAAACTATTAAATGATTATGAATTTCATTTATAAAACTCTCCACCTCACTGGGCAAAACACTGGCTTCAGAACTGTATTGCTTTTCTCAGTGCCCAGAAAAAACTGGGCACACCAATGTAGGAAATATTTCATTGTGACAGCTCAGACATTCCAAATCTCTGGGCATCCCAACCAGGTGGGATAAAAATGTAGTGGCAAGTCAAGTGTGAGTTTGAAAGCCAGTGAGGTGACTCACTGGGTAGAGCACATGTCTTGAATGAATGATATCCTGGAATTAACAACCCAATCACTGCATAAAGTGGCAGAATAGTGCACTTTGTGTCCCCTCCCCCCCCCCGCCCCGCCTCTGTTGTTAACAAAATGTGAACTTGCCTGGGGATGGGATGTTAAGCAATACATTTCTAAGAGCATTTTCCATTTAATATTTTTCTTTCGTTTTGTTGTTAGTTTAATTTTGTTGTTAGTTTCATTCTGTCATTACTGACACTCCCAGTTGGGGACAAACTTTTCAGATGGATAGATAAATAGATAGACAGACAGACAGAGACTATAGCCCCAAATCTTCCCCAGGTGTTGTACCCCCATGTGGTCTTCGACCTGGATTCCATCCATGTCAAAACCAGCGCCTTCCCAGGTGAGTTACCTTGCCAGCACCAAGATTTTTATTTTCAAACAGGTATCATAAGAGCTGAAGGAACGAATTCTGACATTGAAATGCTGGTCTTAACCATCATAAGTCAGCAGGTTCTGCCTTGTTTTACTTAAATCTAATCTAAAAGATTCATGTTAAGGTAAGTTCTATTAGAAAACTGTGTAGAACCCACACAGGAGTACACAGTTGTATACTCAGTGCCTAGAATATTAGTGTCTGGAGGAAAGACATTTATCCCACCAAATGAAAAAAAAAGCCAGTTGAAATCCCATTGCTTTAAAATTTCACTTCATAGTAGCTTTTACATCAAGGTTATACCAACTTCAGATCTAGCTTAACTTATTTCACTTGATGAAAATGTTGATTTATCAGGGGAAGGGAGGGGATATAGATTTCTGCTGGTGGGAATTGTGTCAAGTTGTATCCCTCTTGTCCTATGGTTTCTGTCAGTGCTTCCTTTTTATAAATAAAAATTTAAAAATAAATAAAGAAAAGAAAATGTTGAGTATGGGTTTTCTTATCTTTAATAGAGAAACAGAGGAGTCCAGGACCTTTCCACCACCAGCAGCACTCCATCAAGAACTTACTAGGAAGCTCTCTCTAGCACCTTAGAAGAGATTTTCCGGGAGTTGGGCTGTAGAACAGCGGGTTAAGCGCAGGTGGCGCAAAGCACAAAGACTGGCATAAGGATCCCGGTTCGAACCCCGGCTCCCCACCTGCAGGGGAGTCGCTTCACAGGAGGTGAAGCAGGTCTGCTGGTGTCTATCTTTCTCTCCTCCTCTCTGTCTTCCCCTCCCTCTCTCCATTTCTCTCTGTCCTATCCAACAACAACAACAACAATAATAACTACAACAATAAAACAACAAGGGCAACAAAAGGGAAAAAATAAATAAAATAAATATAAAAAAGAAGAGATTTTCCACTCTATGGTCATCTCAAATTAAACTGGAACTCCAGGCAAAACCAATAGCCCCAAATGCTTTTTTAAAAAATTATTTTTATTTATTTGCTGGATTGACACAGCTAGAAATCAAGAGAGAAGGGAAAGAGAGAGAGAGAGAGAGAGAGAGAGAGAGAGAGAGAGAGACCTGCAGTACTATGTCACCACTTGTGAAGCTTTCCCCCTGCAGGTGGGGACAGACCAAGGACTTGAACCTGGGTCCTTGCACACTGTAGTGTGTGTGCTCAACTAGGTGCGCCACCACCTGCCCCCCCAAAAGGCTTTTCTAATTTGCACAACATAACATTGGCCACTGCTTTTCTGAGAAAGGAAAAAGGACCATTAGTCTGACTTCAAAGAATTTTCTTCACATGCCTAGCTTCTCTGATAAACTGCTGTCACTTCATGCAGAACATGGGTCCCTAAAGGTTGCATTGCCTGGACTTGCCTCTCAGTCATAGATAAAGAGATTCTGGCAAGATCTTACCTTTACCTTTCACTTCAAGTCAAAGTTAGAAAATCTACAAGTGCTGGGGAGCAGGCTAGAGAAAGAACTGTGTGAAGCCACTAGGCATAAACCAATAACTAGAGCAGGAGGCTGTGATGAGCTGGAGACCACATACCTTGAACAAAAGTACATAAATTGTAAAACTTTGGAAAAACACCCTGGATGTGAGAGACTATGTGGTACACTGGATACCAATTCAGAGCTTTCAAAAATATTTTTTAAATATATATATATATTTATTTATTTTAATTTTTTAAATATTTATTTATTTTCCATTTTGTTGCCCTTGTTGTGTAACATTGTTGTGCTTATTGATGTCGTCGTTGTTGGATAGGACAGAGAAATGGAGAGAAGAGGGGAATACAGAGAGGGGGAGAGAAAGAGAGACACCTGCAGACCTGCTTCACCGCCTGTGAAGCGACTCCCCTGCAGGTGGGGAGCCGGGGGCTCGAACCGGGATCCTTATGCTGGTCCTTGCACTTTGCACCACGTGCGCTTAACCCGCTGTGCCCAACTCCCTATATATATTTATTTTATGAGAAAGAGAGAGGTTAGATAAAAATCAACTATGTTTATTAAGTGTTTATTAAGTTTAAGGTATATATTTCCCCCCAACTTATGGATACATGTGCCCTATCTCATGCGCCCGAGTCTATATCTAGGTTCTGTGACTTTGTTAGGAAATGTGCCACCAGGAATGGAACTAAGGAGTCCTATGAGCTAGGAAAGGTCTCGCCCAAGTATTGGAGCTGGAGGGTTGACATCCCAGGCCTGGCATCTCTTAACACAGGACAAAGTGGAACATGTAGAGGTGGGAGAACGAACGCAGTTTCTGGAACACAGAACTCTGGTGGTGGAAAAGCTGTGGAAGCATACCCCTTGCCATCTTATAATTTTGTAAATAAATATTAAATAAGAAATAAAAATTTAAAAAAACTTTAAAAAATAAAAATTAGACATATTTTAGTTATATTTCAAAGGGCCTGTGGCTATACTAGTTTTTGTTTTGTTTTGTTTTTCTTTTCTTTTTTCCCTGAGCCTGAAATCTGATATGCAGGTAGATCCAAGTTACTGTCTGGGGAGATAATGTCATGGCTGGAAAAAGGACCAGAAAGCTGGATAGGGAAGAGAGTAGCTCCCCTATATGGGAAAGGGAAAGAGAGAGGTAGGCTGGGAGTATGGATCAACCTGTCAACACCCATGTTCAGTGGGGAAGCAATTACAGAAGCCGGACCTTCCACCTTCTGCATCCCACAATGACCCTGGGTCCATGCTCCCAGAGGGTTAAAGAATAGGAAAGCTATCAGGGAAGGGGATGGGATATGGAGTTCTGATGGTGGAAATTATGTGGAGTTGTACCCCTCTTATCCTGTGGTTTTGTCAGTGTTTCCTTTTTTTTTTATAAATAACTAAATAAAAAATAAGCACATTACATATTCTGGGCCCTCTGTTAAGGCTAGGCGATTAAATTTATTCCTAATGTCCTAATGTGTCAAGGAATGAAAATGGGTACCTTCTACTTCATTAAGCAGTTGTGAAAGGAAAAAAGAAACAATAGGATTCTCAACACATTGCCTGTGGCATACTAAATATCTGACAAAATAGTTGTTGAACAAACAAATGAATACAAAGTCTCGGGAAATATCTGGCTTTGAAATTCAAAGAATTAGGTTTCATCTCTACTTTGCCTCTTAGGCACGGAGGAATCTTGAGCAAATAGTTTCTTAACTCCTCTTAATCCTAGCTTCTAAAAGAGAAATAATACCTTGCAGTCAAAGTTAATGAAAAGTAACTACGTACTCAAAATTACTTGCATATATTGAGCTTGCTATTGAGTGATGATGAGCAGGCTGGGCTTAGAAAATCATGGTGCCTCTTATTCTTGCGCTTTCATCTTCTTTCAAATGGTCAGCGACAGCTTAAGGCTTTTTATAGCACCGGACATCACTCTTTGATGCAGTGTAGCTGATTTAGCTATAGAACAAGGTTTTTCAATGTTAGCATAGCCTCTTAGATTTTAATATTTCTTTAAACTGTGTATCACACAAAAAAAAATGACAGGGTCTTTAATCACCTTTTTAACCTACAGCACAACAAATGGATGTTGCATCATAGATTCGACAAATGTCCGTTGCCTATAGCAAGAAAGAAGTAAAGCATTCTTTTTTCTCTCTTTATTAGACTCTTATCATGAACATGGAGCAATCTAAGTAGATCTTTTGATTTTTTTTTTAACAATCATCTCAATTTTAACATATCCCAAGAGAACACTTTAATCTCCCTCTCCAAACCAGTTTCTCTCCAGGCTTTCACATCTCAGTAATAGTAACCACAATTTCCCTACTGTTCAGATTAAAATCCAGGAGTGTTGGTTTATTCTTTTTGTAAAAAATCATCTTTATTTATTTATTGGATAGACACAGCAAGAAATAGAGAGGGAGGGGGGAGATAGGGAGGAAGAGAGACAACGAGACACCTGCAGCCCTGCTTCACCACTTGCAAGCTTTCCCCAGCAGATGGGGAACAGAGGCTCTAACACTTGCACACTGTAACATGTGCGCTCACCAGGTGCGTAACCAACCAGCGCCATCGCTTTATTCTTTTTGTTCTGAGTGCCTACCTGTTATTAGTAACTCAACTCCTACCATTTCTGAAAACAATCATTTCTCAACTATCTTACTATTAACACCTTGGTCCAAGATACTATCATCTTTCCTTCAAATTAAACTTGTAACTGCATTCCATTCTTTCAGTTAGAAGCACTATAATTTTCACTCTAACTCAATATCTATTAAGCAAATTCACGGTTGTGACACTTTCCTGTTTTTAATCTTCCAATCACTTAAATTGCAAACACGTGACCGATCCTACCTCATTACTAGATTTCACCACTCTGGGATAACTTGGGGGGGGGATGATATGTAACCACTGGGTTCCACAGCACAAAAGCTTCCTACCATGTAATGGGGGCCAGGCTCAAACCTGGGTCAAAGACATGGCAAAGCACAGCACTATCCAAGTGAGCTATTTTTACCACCCCATACCTGCATATCTTGTCTAACTAGACCTTGCTTATTCTACTCCAGCCATACTGATTTCCTTTCTGTTGGAAGTCAATTTACTGGATTAAATATTTCAAATTTCAGTATCACCATAATACTGTAATGCTGTGGTTATTGAAATATACCTGGGTGTGAAATCCATATACTGAAAATGGTTGTGAAGTTCACAATTACTTTCACTAGAAGAACATAAAAGTTCTTCTCAAAGACAGAATATTTGTTAAATATCGATTAAAGTGGTTCTAGTACTAGTTAATTATCAGTTCAGTGACACAAATAAACAATAGCTTATTTTTTAACTCTGCATCCCCCTACAAATTCTAGTAACAAATCAAGAAAAATGAAATAAAAAGCACCCTCTCCAGAAAATATAAATGATTAATAGACACAGGAGAAACATTCAACTACGCTTGTAAATAAAAATAAATAAATAAAACATTTTTACCTCTCAGCCTGAGAAACTGAAAAATACCATTTTCACTCTCAATTTGAGAAAGGTTTTTAGAAGAATTATATTAAATGCTGCTGGTGATATGACAAAACAATGCTGGCTGAAGTAGTAGTAGATAAAAACACTTGAGAAAAGCAATTTGACACTATCTGTCAAAATCTTTACATTGTCTATACCTTTCAATAAGAAAATATCACCTTATGATTCAATTCTATAGCTATAATACCAAATACAATAAAATTGTATTCCTAAAAAATTTAGTGAGATGTCTTTCACTAAAGCACTCTCATCTAATACATAATAGAAAATATTCTGGTTTAGTTAAACAAGCTATGGCGTGCTTATTTGACATCAAGTAATATTATGAAGACTATAATACTGTGGAAAAATACTTATTCCTTTGTATCAAGGGAAATAAATTCAAATAAGTGGTGCATGATACACACACACACACACACACACACACACACACACACAAGCATGCACAGAGAAAACAAATGCATTTAAAGTGGGGGGTAGAAAGCATAATGTTTATGCAAAGAGACTCTCATACCTGAGGCTCCAAAGTCCCCACCATAAGCCAGAGCTGAGCAGTGTTCTGGTAGAAAGAAAGAAAGAAAGAAAGAAAGAAAGAAAGAAAGAAAGAAAGAAAGAAAGAAAGGGAGGGAGGGAGGGAGGAAGGAAGGAAGGAAGAGACTGCGAGGTAGAAAGAAAGAAAGGAAGAAAGAAAGAAAGAAAGCAAGAAAGAAAGAAAGAAAGGAAGGAAGGAAGGAAGGAAGGAAGGGACTGCAAGTAAACTCATTCAAATGTTGGTTGTCTTTGGGTTATAGTACTTCAAAAATGAACTGGTAAAAATAACTTGCCATTTATCTGGGATTAGTAAACTTATTGGCAAACGCTAGAAGAAGAAGAAGTAAACTTATTTGTTGGGAACATGTGTGAGCCTGATAGAGCTTAGGGAGAACCACCCCCATCTTTGGATGGAGGTCTGAGAAGATAACCTCTTGGTAAGTCTCTCTCAACCGAGGTGAGCATAAGGGGGGAAACTCAGACTTGGTTCTTTCCTTCTTGACTCTCAGGCCCACAGATACCCCAGTACTTCCCTCCATTAACTGCAGGCCACATGGCCGCATATTCACTCATTCAAAGTCACCTTCTGATCATAGAAGAACACACCTTATCACACACTTCATCACACACCTCAGACCCCAGACAAGAGAAATGCCAAACTATATGGCCTTTTGATATTCATCTTCTCTCTGTCTCACCCTACGGGTTTAACCCCTATGCTTCTCTCAAATACCTTTGGATAATTAAGTTGCTTGTGTTATGGAAAATAACTGTCTTGTATCTCATCAATTCCTGTCATACCAACCCCCTACCTTAGGGGCATGCTGACTGTTAAGAAACCTGTAATTTCTGTCATATTGCAACAATAATTACCTCCATTGCTTTTCTATTTAACTGATGTCCACTTTGCCAATAAACGGACTCTAGGATTCTGGGACTCAAGGACTCAGATTCTAGATTCACTCTAAGAGTCCCCTGGTGTCTTTTACTTCGTGTCACCCCTGTCGTGAGCGAGAAAGAACCAGCCTGTTACCTTTCCCCTGGAGGACACCCTGCCAGAGAAGGAGGGAGACACCCCGAAACTTATTCAGTCATGATACTATGTATGTAGTTTCATTTACTGGACTATTTTGGAAATTGACTATAAAGGCTAACTTTTTCAGACTTACACATTTGGGGATTCTAAAATAACACACTAGTCAATAATTACAAAACTTCTTTATAAATCACAATCTATTTTTCCTTTATATTGCTGCTAACTCATTCTAAAATCTGGAAAAAATGCATGCAAGTAAGTTGACAAAAGTACTTTCCCAAAGGTCAACTGTATATATCAAATCAAATAAAAAATAAGCTGAAGCACCTGAAGTTTTATGAAATTTACTTCCATTAAAACCTAGTGATCAGATTGGGGAAAGGAGAGAAGGATATACGTTTTTTTTTTTTTTTCCAAGGCTTGGGAGCTGTTTCCCTTAACTGCTTTTTTCTTTTAACACCACCAATGTGTCTTTATTAGATTGCCCTGTAATATTTGGAACTTAATAACATTGTTCATTTTGTGCTTTTTAAAGCTGATGCGTACAATGTAATTGCTCAGAAATGAAGGGATTGAGTTTGACATCATAGCTCATGATTCCAGGCTTGCCAGTCATCTAAAAATGACAACATTTGTAGGAAAACTGAGACTAAAGGAAATATAATTACTTGTTAAATATCTAAACAGACACAGAAACACATACATAAACAAGATATTTTATAAAAGTATATACTAAAATATACAATTAAGTTTTTCGTCTGGTCAGGGTTTTCATGTGAGTTTTAGGAAATTTTTTTAAAAACATTTTATTGATTTATTAATGAAGGAGAAATATATAGAAGAAAGCAGAGAAAAGAAAGGAAGGAAGGAGGAAGGATGGAAGGAAGGAAGGAAGGAAGGAGAGAGAAAGAAAGAAAGAAAGAAAGGAAGGAAGGAAGGAAGAAAGAAAGAAAAAGAAAGAAAGAAAGGAAGGAAGGAAGAAAGAAAGAAAAAGAAAGAAAGAAAGAAAGAAAGAAAGAAAGAAAGAAAGAAAGAAAGAAAGAAAGAAGGAAAGGAAGGAAGGAAGGAAGGAAGGAAGGAAGGAAGGAAGGAAGGAAGGAAGGAAAGACCAACTAGAACAAAGTACTGTTTATGGTGATGCTGGGGACTGAACCAGAGACCTTAGAGCCTCAGGCATGAAAGTCTTTTTGCATATCCATTATGCTGTCTCCACAGCCTGAGGCACAATGTTTCTAATGAGACTGGCTGAGGAAGGACCATGAGTTAAATGCTCCAATTTTTACTGTCAAAGGGAAAGAAAAAGTTACTGAGGTTGGGTGTAACTGGTAAATTTACATCTTTTTTTATTTTTTATTTAAAAAAGGAGACATTAACAAAACCGTAGGCTAAGAGGGGTCCAACTCCATACAATTCCCTTCACCTTCATTACTCAGGTAAGACCTTTTCTTTCATAGTATCCTCTAATTCCATTCCAGGCAGTTCACTTCCTAACAAAGTCCCAAAACCTAGATATAGACTAGGTCCCGTGAGATAGAGTATATGTTCACACGTATCCATCAACTAGGGCAAAATATATACCTGAAAGCAAAAGTACACAATAGTCTGCAGGGAGTACTCCCCAACACTTGATCTGCACTATTCCAGCCTTTAAGTCCATGACTGTTCAACAACTTGTTTGGCTTTGTATGTTAACTCTCTTTTCAGTCACCAGGTTCCAGATGCTAGCAGGATGCTGACCAGACTTCCCTGGACAGAAGACCAGAGCCCCACCCTATTAGGGAAGGAGAGAGGCAGGCTGGGAGTATGGATTGACCAGTCAATGCCCATGGTCAGCGGGTAAGCAATTACAGAAGCCAGACCTTCCACCTTCTGCATCCCACAATGACCTTGGGTCCATACTCCCAGAGGGATAAAGAATAGGAAAGCTATCAGGAGAGGGGATGGGATACAGAGATCTGGTGGTGGGACTTCTAGGAAATTTTAACAATTGACTTAACATTGGTTTATAATGTTGTAAGGTTTTAGGAATACAATTCGTAGGGGGGGGGAGTGTGGGGGGGACTCACAAAAGTTCCTTTACCTGGTGGGCAATATCTGTTAATGTTATGGAGTTTTCTTTGGGAGAACAAAAATTACATGGGGGTAATTATTAGACAAATCTGTGAATATGCTTGAAAAACACTGAGTTTAAGATAGGGAGATAGTATAGTGGTTACAGAAGAGACTTCTATGCATGAGGCTCCAAAGCCCCAGGTTCAATCTCTAGCACCACCATAAACCAGAGCTGAGCAGTCCTCTGGTAAAACACAGACAAACAAACACATAAAATGATGAATTTTATGGCATTTCTGTGATGGGTGTGGTGAGTAATATATATTGTATACATTACAGACACTATGAAACTATATTCCTAAAATTTTATAATAGTATAAGCTAAAAACAAAAATCAATCTTTCAGAAGAAATCTTGTGGCATGGAAGATGGATCAATGGATAGAGCACAGGACTTGATTACAAAGGGTCCCCAGGTTAGATCTCCAAATATACTGAAGTGGTGCTCTGGTCTCTGTGTTTGACTGCCTCCCTCAGTTTCTTTTTTAATGTGTACACTTTAAATTTTAGATAGTTAATAGGACAGAGAGAAATTGTGAGGGAACGAGGAGAGAGAGAGAGACATAAGCAGAGGGGGCCAGAGCACATAGTATGAAGAGCAAGGACCCACACAAGAATCCCAGTTCGAGCCCCTGTCTCCCCACCTGCAGGTAAAACAGCAGTAAAACAGGTCTGCAGGTGTCTTTCTCTCCCCCACTCTGTCTCCCCAACCCATCTCAGTTTCTTTCTGCCCGAGCCAATAAAAATGGAAAAATGGCTGCCAGGAGCAGTGGATGGTACAGGCATCAAGCTCCAGGGATAATACTGAAGGGAGAGAGAGAGAGAGAGAGAAGAACTACTTCTACTTCACCATTCATGAAGCTTCCCCCCTGCAGGTGGAGAACTGAGGGCTTAAACCTGGGCCATTGTGCATGAGTGCTCAACGGGGGGCTGAATCCTCCCGCTTCCTTTTTAAACTTTAGTTATTTGATTATTTATTTATTTATTTGATAGAAACCAAAATTGTGAGGGAAAGGAGGGATAGAGAGGGAGAAAGACACCTGCTATCTACTTCCTACATGATGCCTCCTTCCCTTCTCACAGATGGGTACCAACCAGGGGCTTGAACTCAGGTCCTTGTGCTTTGTAACAGTTGCACCATTGTTTGATCTCACTCTCTTTATCTCATTAAGTAAACAAATATACCTTTTAAGAAATCTTACTGGGAGTCGGGCGGTAGCGCAGAGGGTTAAGCGCAGGTGGTGCAAAGTGCAAGAACCGGTGTAAGGATCCCGGTTCGAACCCCCCTGCTCCCCACGTGCAGGGGAGTCGCTTCACAAGCGGTGAAGCAGGTCTGCAGGTGTCTATCTTTCTCTCCCTATCTCTGTCTTCCCCTCCTCTCTCCATTTCTCTCTGTCCTATATAACAACAACAATGATGACATCAATAACAATAACTACAACAACAATTTAAAAAAAGCAAGGGCAACAAAAAGGAATAAATAAATACATAAATATTTTATAAAAAGAAATCTTACTGTGTAATGTCAGGACTCAATAAGCCTGGCATTATTAATATAATCAAACTTTAAATACATTTTATTGAGGCAGTACTTGTTTTTAACATTTTATGTTTCAGGTAGACATAATTCTATAGTTATAAACATCATGTAATCATGGTCAGCACCAAAAGTCTACTTTCTATTCATCACCAAACCTTGACAATTTCACCCATTTTTATCCACTCTCCAGTCCCATCTCCTATGACAGTCACTAATCTGGGTTTTTTTGTTTGTTTGTTTTTTGGTTTTTTGCTTCCAGGGTTCTTGCTGGGGCTCAAAGCCTGCACTATGAATCCACTGCTCCTGGAAGCTATTTTTACCATTTTTTTATTGGATATGGCAGAAAGAAATTGAGAGGGGAGGAGAAGATTGGGGGGGGAGAAAGATAGACACCTGCAGACCTGCTTCAATTATTTTAGCAACAAGATTGAAAAAGCTTTCAATTTACAAATTACTTGCAGACATGTTTCATTATCAAAAGGCCTTTGTTCATTGCCTTTGAAAACTAAAGCCAAGAATGTATATTTCAAAAAGGAAGGTTTTGAAGACCCTTTTAAATTTCAAGTGCTGAATTTTCACCCTTCTTTGAAAGAAAGTATTCAAACTTTAAAATTCACCAACAATTTTATTTTAATAATTATTTTTAGATTTATTCTCAAACCAATTTTGGTTCTTTCTCAGGTTTAATTTATTTGTTTTTTTATCATTTTATTGGGAACAGAAATGATTTATATGTCAGTTGTCAACATGTGAGCCCAATCTCTCACCTCCCTGTGATAAATGTCTGCACAGTTTTTAAACCTGCAATTAAAATTGTTTGAATTATCTTTACTTATTTATTGGATCTACATAGCCAGAAATCCAGAGGGAAGGGGGTGATTGATTGAAAGGGGAGAGAGAGACACCTGCAGCCCTGCTTCACTACTTACAAAGCTTTCTCCCTGCATGTGGAGACCAAGGGCTCAAACCCAGGTCCTTGTGCACTATAACATGTGTGCTCAACCAGGTGTGCCACCACCCAGCCCCATAAATCTGTGACATCTATGGAGGCAAGGGAGGTGGTTCAGTGGTTGCATGTATGTCTTCCATGAATCCAGTCCTGGGTTTGACTTCCATACCACATGGGCCAACCAAGGGTGAAAACAGAGCTCCGTGGAAACATTCTTCGTGTCCTCTCCCTCCCCCTCTCTCTCTCTCTCTCTCTCTCTCTCTCTCTCTCTCTCCCCCTCCGCCCTCCCCCTCCGCCCTCCCCCTCTCCCCTCCCCCTCCCCCTCCCCCTCCCCCTCTCCCTCTCCCTCTCTCTCCGTCTCTCTCTCTCATAAAAATTGAGCTGAGCTTAGGAAGTGATTTACTGGTATCACACATGCGTGAGGCCCAGAGTTTATTCCCAACATGCAATTAAAAAGAAAACCCACAATCTCTTTTCAAAGCTATACGTTTAAGCAAAAAGAAAGCCAGAGTTGAAAGATGGGTATTTAGTTTATATATGCCTATGAAAGAAGATAACAGAAAACAAAAACAAAAAGATTCACACAAAACATTTTTGTCACCCCTACCATCCAGATTTGTCTCACTTGCTTTGTACTTTTCCCCATTTCTCAGACCTGTCCATTGTAAGCTCAGTCATGTGAACTGGAATACTTAGTTATCTTTAGAAGGTTCATTTTTCTCCTGGGCACAGTCCCCAGGGAATCAGAGACAAAGGAATGAGAGAGAAAAGTAGATCTCAGTGTATTTTGGATGTTTCTGCCTTTTATCAACTAAGACCATGTGATTTCCTTTCAGGCTCTGACCACTGCTGTGTGCAGCCTAATTTCTCATAGCATAAAAGGCAAGTACAGTATTCTACTTATCCCTCATAATGCCAGAAATAGCATGCCACCTCTGAGTAAGAATCAAAAAGCTGGCAGAAGACACAACACTGGGAAACCCGAGCCAAAGTTACCTTAATATCCATCCTGATTTGGCCCAAAGGTGAGTCTGTTAAAGTTACATGGAGGCTTCTTTCATTTAAAAAGTATGTTTGTATGTGTGAGCCAACAAAACAAAGGCAAAGAAAATATCATTTAGTATAATTTCTCATGTTTATGTATGAATTAAGCTTGAACTATCACCTGAGTGATCACTTCTAGCACCTAGAATGGGGAAGAAACTCATTGCTTTCTGAAATATTTATATATATATATATGTATAATAGATGATAGAAAGACAGACAGACAGATAGATAGCTATAGATAGATAGATATATCGTGCTGGGGAAATAACATAAAGGTTATGCAAACAGACTTTCATGCTTGAGGCTCCAAGGTACCAGGTTCAATCCCCTGCACCACCATAAACCAGAGTTGAGCAGTGCTCTGGTGAAATATATATCAGCAAAGATAGGTTGACAAATTGCTAGTCAAGATAAAGAGTAGATAGCAAAGGGGCGGTGCTACACCAGCTTAAGTGCATAGTTATAAGCACAAGGACCAACGCAAGAATCCTGGTTCAAGTCCCCAGCTCCCCACGTGCAGGGTGGTCGCTTCACAAGTGGTGAAGCAGGTTTGCAGGTATCCATTTTTCCATCTTTATCTATCTATCTATCTATCTGTCTGTCTGTCTGTCTGTCCATCTGTCTGTCTGTCTGTCTTGCCTCCCCTATCAATTTCTCTCTGTTCTATCAAAAACAAAACAAAACAAACAAACAAACACAAAAACAGTTGAAAAAATGGCCTCCAGGAGCAGTGGAGTCATAGTGCAGGTAGAGTCCCAGCAATAACCTTGGAGGGAAAGAAAGAAAGAAAGAAAGAAAGAAAGAAAGAAAGAAAGAAAGAAAGAAAGAAAGAAAATAGATCACAAGATTAAAAAATAGTCTAGTACTTTTTAAAATAAAAGTTCTGAGCCCCCAGTCCCCACCTGCAAGGGGAAAGTTTTGAGAGTGGTGAAGCAGGGCTGCAGGTGTCTCTGTCTCTCTTCCTATCACCCCTTCCCTCTCAATTTCTGGCTGTCTCTTCCCAATAAATAAATAAAGATAAAACATTTTTTAAAAAGAAGTAAAGGTAGTAGGAATGACAGAGGAACAGTTAAACCCTGAGGCAGCCACAACAGACACTTCTGTTAACCCTACAGGGAGCTGAGATGACCTTCAAAGTTATCCTTAAGTAAAGCAAGAGGCATTGACCTCTATATTGCACATCTGTTAGAGGCTCCTCCCAAGGAATGGATATGCCCTTGAATGATATAGTTCCTCTCAGCCAATGGAAACTTCCAGAGAAAGACTTTGAATAAGAAGCAACTGCCGTTAAAGATAGAAGGAGGGACAACTGTCCTGAACCAGGGTGGCTTAGACAGCCTACTACAATGTCCACTACCCTGTAATGTTAGCATTATATGTAAAAGTGAGATTTAAATTCCCTGTGTACATTCAATCACAGACATAAACTGCCTCCGCTTAGAGCTGTATTTTAAGGAAGAATATTTAAATTGACTAATCATCTCTCCAATGAACTACCAGATTTTCCTGCAGCTCATTAGAGGCTCTGAGGTGGAATTATTGTCCCTCCCTACCTCTCGTCTGTATAACCTGTATTAAATGAATTTGTCTTTCTCGGCATTCACGACTCCTCAGAAGATTCATCTGTATGTAGCTTCATGTGCCTTCTTCTTCTTCTTTGTGTACCCCTAAAAGATGGGGACACTTGTTACTCATCTATCTCTTCCCACACCCACACCGAGTCAATGCTTAGTGAATAGGGCATTTGATAAGGGTTTAATGAATGCGTGAATGAATTAACCAATGAGCAAACTTGACTTCACTTCCTCTCAGACAGAAACAAGATAGGAAAATAAATTTGATGAAACAAAGATAACTCTTGAGCACAGATTTTTATGTGTGCTTAGCACCTGCCCTTTCTTCACAAGAGCTATTGATTTAGAATAACTGGTTATGGATAAAAGGACTATTTTAAAACAGTAGACTGTATCTTATACGTCTCCTAAATAAACTACAATCTATCATGGGGTTTAAATGCAAGCTACAGTGGAAACTAAAATGCAAAACACAAAACAGCTGTTTGCTCAGCTGTTCCAATAACCAGTGGACAAAGGTTTTTTCCTATCTTATCTGGAGGGGTAAACGCATTAATCATAGAAAATGGTTTGCTCTAGGGTTATTTTCATTTCTGTATGAAACACAACAGAGGGTGGAGGTATAGCATAATGGTTATGCAAAGACACTTTGATGCCTGAGGTTCTCAAGTCCCAGGTTCAATCCCCCACACCACCATAAGCCAGAGCTGAAGAGCTGAGCAGTGTTTTGGTAAAAAAAAAAAAAAAAAAAACAGAATTGCCTAATGTTTTCAAATTTCTACAAAAAATGATACACAAAATTGATTAGGTACCATAAAATATATGTTCTTGGTAGATAATTGCAGGCAAAAAAAATTGTGGTTTACTTGAGGCTTTATAGAGCAAGGTTTACTTGCCACCACAAAAAAATTACAGAACAGAATATATTTATGACTTCTAGTACCTACAAATTTTGTAAATTGTAACTATGCCCTGGTAAATATCAAAGATTTTCTTTGACTTATGCTGGGGAGGGGTGTGAATTTTTGTTCCCTATTGAAGTAATCAAAAAGCTCATTATTAAAATTTCACCAAAAGGTGTCAGAAAGGTATCATAATGCTTATGTAAAAGAGTTTCATGTCTGAGGCTCCAACACCCCAAGTTCAGTCCCAAGTACCACCATAAACCAGAGCTGGACTGCAACATTTAATTCTAGGAACTAGAAATTTTCTAAAGAAATAATAAGCATTATGCACAACGGTTGAGTCATAAGGATATTCAGAATATATTTATTTGGGAGTTGGGCGGTAGTGCAGTGGGTTAAACACACGTGGCGCAAAGCACAAGGACCGGCATAAGGATCCTGGTTCGAGCCCCCGGCTCCCAACCTGCAGGGAAGTTGCTTCACAAGCGGTGAAGCAGGTCTGCAGGTGTCTGTCTTTGTCTCCCCATCTCTGTCTTCCCCTCCTCTCTCCAATTCTCTCTTTCCTATCCACAGCAATGACATCAATCATAACTACAACAATAAAAAAACAAGGGCAAAAAAAGGGAATAAATAATAATGATAAATAAATATTAAAAAGAAAGAATATCTTTATTTAAAATAGCATAAATTTGGAAACAATACATATTTCAGTAAGAGGATACTGATTCAGTATATTGGGGGTTGGACAAAGGTGCACCTGATTGAGCACCCAGGTTACCATTTACATGGACCAGGGTTCAAGTTCCCATTCCCCACCTGCAGAGGGGGATGTTTCACAAGTGGTGAAGCTGGTCTTCAGGTGTCTTTCTCCCTCTTTATCTCCCCCTCCTCTCTCAGTTTCTCTCTGTCCTATCAAATAAAATAGAATGAAAAAAGAACCTGTATTCAGTAAATTACAACACAATAATAAGGAGTATTATGAAAATAAAGGATCCAGTAGGTCACTTTCCCTACTGGGCAATTCTGATAAATATTGACGATGACAATAATGGCGAAGAATGACAAACATAAAATCAAGAGTTTAAACTCCAGACCTGCCAATATACGCGGATATCTTCGCCCACCCTGTCCAACGCTTAACGTCTCGTCACCCAATCTGGTCCCCTACGCCTATACCGAACTTCTCTGTTCCAGTCTCTTGGAAACAGAGTTGGCAGTCAGCTGAGGTAAAGAACAAACACCTCATCACAGACCCCTGCAAGCATCAACCCGGCTTTGACCTAGCACGTTATGATCGGGCCCTCCTCAATCGCTATCGAACAGGCCATGGCCGGTGCGCCGCTATGTTCCATCGCTGGGGAGCCAGAGACGACCCAAACTGCCCCTGCGGCTCCAGACAGACTATGACCCACATAGTCAACGACTGCCACCTCTCCAGATTCAAAGGAGGTCTCGAAACTCTACATCAGGCTCAACCTGACGCTGTTGACTGGCTACCGAAGAAGGGCAAACGCAAGAAGAAGAAGAAGGAGGAGGAGGAGAAGGAGGAGGAGGAGGAGGAGGAGGAGGAGGAGGAGGAGGAGGAGGAGGAGGAGGAGGAGGAGAAGGAGGAGGAGGAGGAGGAGGAGGAGAAGAAGAAGAAGAAGAAGAAGAAGAAGAAGAAGAAGAAGAAGAAGAAGAAGAAGAAGAAGAAGAAGAAGAAGAAGAAGAAGAAAGAGTTTAAACTAAACTTTGACTTAATGAAAATACGCTAGACCCTGACATTTCAGTTGCCATTACATAGACACTGTGATAACATGACTAACATTTGAAAGGTCAGGTCTATCAGAAGATACTTCTAAACAGGCATTTACATGATAGTCTTTATGTAACAAATGGGATAAACTTGTTCCTCTTTGTTCGAGACTGCCCCAAGAAGCGCCTTTATCTGAATAAACAGTTTCATAGCCCTCAGGAAGAAACTCTTCTTTTTTTCCCCCCCTTTTGTTGCCCTGGTTGTTGTTTTTTCATCGTTGTTGTGGTTATTATTGTTGTTGTTATTGATGTCGTTGTTGGATAGGACAGAGAGAAATGGAGAGAGGAGGGGAAGACAGAGAGGGGAAGAGAAAGACAGACACCCGCAGATCTAACTCACCGTTTGTGAAGCGACCCCCAGAGCAGCACTGCTCAGCTCTGACTTCTGGTTGTGCTCTCTCCCCAGTCTCAAAAAGGAAACTTTCAAATACAATGAAGCCCTTAACAAAGGGGAGAGGTAAGAGGAGGTTGAGAGGACAGTGGGTGAAGGAAGACAGCATTTTGCTGGTGGAAGTAGGGTGTGCGGACAACTAGCACAGAAGGTAAGAAGGTGTACTAATTTGACAATTGGTTTGTAAGTCATTATCTCACCACCCCCAACAGTGTGATTTAGAAAAAAGATCCGAAGGAACACACCATCTTTTGTGCTGCCTTTCTGCTTAGGCTTTCAGCAAAATAGAAAGCAAGGTGTGCATCTGAAAATCGTTCCCCCATGTTTGCCTTCCTCTCCTCATTTCTCTTGCAACCTGTCTTGAGCCTTAAGGGTAACTAAGCTCATTATTATTAGCTGATCCATTTCTGAATCTCTGACCATCTCTTGACTTCCATGGTTCTAGGATTGCCATCTTTCTTTCTTTTTATTTTTTTATTTTATTTTACTGTGAGGTTAATAGTTTACAGTATAATCTTTTTTAAAGAAATTTTTAATATTTATCTATTTATTCCCTTTTGTTGCCCTTGTTGTTTTTTATTGCTGTAGTTATCACTGTTGTTGTTATTGATGTCGTCGTTGTTGGATAGGACACAGAGAAATGGAGAGAGGAGGGGAAGACAGAGAGGGGGAGAGAAGGACAGACACCTGCAGACCTGCTTCACCATCTGTGAAGCGACTCTCCTGCAGTTGGGGAACCAGGGGCTTGAACCGGTCCTTATGCCGGTCCTTGCGCTTTGCACCACCTGCACTTAACCGGCTGTGCTACCGCCTGACTCCCTATAGTATAATCTTTAACACACAGACAGGACTCTCATCTCCCTGATGGGTGTCTAGGAGACACAGCACAACACTAATGTCCCTTCATTCTGTCCCTTTCCCTCCTTCCCCAGAGTCCTTTGCTTTGGTGCAATACACTACACCCAGCTCAAGTTTCACCTCATATCCTCCCTTATTGTCCTTTATTCTTTTTTTATTAAGCTTGTTAAACTTTTTATTGGGAGGTTAATTGTTGATAATATAATCTTTAACACACAGGCACATCCTCTCATCTCCCCTTGACGGGCATCTAGGAGACATACCAAGATCCCTTCAGCTAAACACTTGCACATTTATTTGCTACAACAAAAGTTTAAAATGGCCTCCTATTTCCAATCACAGAAAATAAGAGCTTTGCTTTTTTAAATGATTTTATTGTATGTAATAGGACACAGAGAAATTGAGAGAGGAGGAGGAAATAGAGAAGGAGAGAGACAGAAAGACAATCTATAGCCCTGTTTCACAACTTGTGAAGCTTTCTCCCTGCAGGTGGGGACCAGGAGTTTGAACTCCAGTCCCTGTGCATGGTAATGTGTGTGCTCAACCAGATATGCCACTGCCAGACCACTAGCTTTGCTTTTCATTGTCACTTTGTTTGATCCTGCCATCCTGTAAGTTTCATCTCTCATTCCTCCCATGCTATTATTCTAACTTTATTTCACTTTCTACCGTCTAATAAATAGAAATATCACCTGTTAACCACATTCTATAGACCCATGCTTTCTATTAGTCTTCCCACTTTTTAAAGACTTTTTTTTAGTATTTATTTATGTATTCCCTTTTGTTGCCCTTATTGTTTTAATGTTGTAGTTATTGTTGTTGTTATTGATGTCATCATTTTTGGATAGGACAGAGAGAAATGGAGAGAGGAGGGGAAGACAGAGAGAGAGGGGAGAGAAAGATAGACACCTGCAGACCTGCTTCACCGCCTGTGAAGCGACTTCCCTACAGGTGGGGAGCCGGGTGCTTGAACCGGGATCCTTCTGCCTATCCTTGCGCTTTGCGCCACCTGCGCTTAACCCGCTGTGCTACCGCCCAACTCCCAGTTTTCCCATTTTTAAATCCTCTCTCTTACACTTTATTGAGTGAAACCTTGATAGTTCTTTAGGACAAATTCAAAATCCACTCCCCTAATGAGACTGTGTTGCTTCTCAGATCTTCAGTGAGTTCTTTTTAAACCTTGAGTCCCACAATAGGTAATTCGGTTATAATTACGTTATTTTTATATTGTATTTATTTATTTTGTATGAAAGCAGATAAATTGAGAGGGAAGGGGAGGTAGAGAATGGGAGAGAGTGAAATAACCACAGCACTGTCTTACTGCTCGTGAAGCTTCCTCCTTGCAGGAGGGGACAGGGGCCTTTAACCTGAGTCCTTACACATTGTAATGTGTGTGTTCTATCAGGTACACCACTAACCAATCCTCTAAGTTATTTGAAAATCATTCCTTAGTGTTTCTGTTTGTTGGCCTTTTGTTTAGTCACCTTTTAACTGGTTTTATGCTTTTTTTTTCTGCATGCTTCAGTAAATAAATGCATAGTACTTTAAAATACTGTTGGGGTCGGGCGGTGGCGCAGTGGGTTAAGCGCATGTGGTGCAAAGTGCAGGGACCCACATAATGATCCCGGTTCGAGCCCCGGCTCCCCACCTGCAGGGGAGTCGCTTCACAGGCGGCGAAGCAGGTCTGCAGGTGTCTATCTTTCTCTCCCCCCTCTGTCTTCCCCTCCTCTCTCCATTTCTCTCTGTCCTATCCAACAACGAACAACATCAGCAATGGCAATAATAATAACCACAACAAGTCTACAACAACAAGGGCAACAAAAAGGGGGAAAAAATGGCCTCCAGGAGCGGTGGATTCATGGTGCAGCCATGGAGCCCAGCAATAACCCTGGAGGAAAAAAAAAATACTCTCTAGTGGCCAAGGTGGTGAAACACACCTGCAGGGGGTTTGCTTCACAAGTGGTGAAGCAGGTCTGCAGGTGTCTATCTTTCTCTCTCCCCATCTCTGTCTTCCCATCTCTCTCCATTTCTCTCAGTCCTATCTAACAATAATGACATCAATAACAACATCAACAAGGGCAACAAAAGAGAAAAAAAAACAACAACCCTGGACCCTTGAATATTATAAAACATTATAAATTCCTTACCCAGCATTACATGTGTCATGGTGAATATCTGGTATTCTCTCTCTCTCTCTCTCTCTCTCTCTCCTCTCTGTCTCACTGCTTAATAAATAAGTAAATCTTTACAAAAATACCATCTAGGCTCCAGATGAGCATTTACCTGCTAGAGTGTGTGTCCTATCTCACATATGGCCTAGGTTTTCCCTCCAGTACCACAAGAATTGCCACAGCACCAAGGGAATTGGTGTTATAGTGTCTCTCCTTCTCACTCTTGGCCTCTGTCTACATATATCTGAAACAAACAGAACGAAAAGGTCAGGCCCGCCCATGCAGGCAAGAATTCCTGGCACCACAAAGTAAAAGGAGTAGAATGAAAGATACTGCGGACTGAAACAAGATGATTCTTCCACCCCTATGTCCACTCAACTCTTTTTTTTTTAGATAATCTTGATTTGCAAGACTGTTTTTAAAGCATTTCACAACCATTTCAAATGTTAACTGCAGCACTCCCATCACCAAAGTGCTAGTATTCATTCCTCCACCGAAGTCCAGTTGATTCCCCGGACCCCTGGCAACTGTCTCTCGCTACTCCCAACAGTCTGCTGGGATTTGATTTTCCTTGGTACTTTTGACCAATGAATTAATTGTGAGGACTGAATAGATCTGCTTCTCAGACAAAAAGTAAAAGCAAGCGCGGTGCATTCTAAGTACCTATCACCTAGCAACATTGGTCAATTGCATTTCTTCCTAAAGGTGTGAATGGGTCTCCCCAGGGTAGTACTTGTATTCAAAAGAGGTGACTGAGAGGTCTGGAGCTAACCTTTTCACCTCTCTTACTCTGCTTCTCTTTGAACTGAAAACCTGGGAGGTCTTTCTATAGATAAAACCCTGAAGGAGGAAAAAAAAAAAAAACTTTAGTTATCAACGATTCTATTAAGGAATTTTTTTTCCTTTTCCATTTCTCTTCTTTTTCTTTTTCAGTTAAGGGGAAGTTTATGTTATCTGGATGTTCAAAGGTGGAAGTGACTTTTATGCAGAACACTACTAGAATGTTTACTGGGATATTAACCCTAACTAACATGGGGGACCCTGCAAAAATGTTGGTAGGTTACAAGTCACTTGAATGAAACTCCAAAGCATTCTGGTATAAGATTTAAAACAAAACAGAAAACAAAAAACTCATATTGAACTTAACCTCTCAAATTGGATCTTTTTTTTCCCCTCGGAAGTGTATCGCAACTAATATACATTGCCAATTAATATTTTTCTTCTTCTTCTTTTTTTTTTTTTTACTAGAGCACTGCTAAGCCCTGGCTTATGATGGAACTGCAGACTGAACCTGGGACCATAGTTGCCTCAGGCATGAATGTCTTCTTGGCAGGACCATTATGCTATCTCCCCACTTAATTAGTCTCTTTACATAATCCCCTCAGGTAAGTACTAATTGTTGATGTGTAAAAATAGCAAATTGAAGGGGCCAGGTGGTGGCACACCTGGTTGAGCGCACATGTTATAGTGCGCAAGGACCCAGGTTCCAGCCCCTGATCCCCACCTGCAGGGGGAAAGCTTCACAAGTGGTGAAGCAGTGCTGCAGGTGTCTCTCTGTCTCTCTCTCTCTCTCTTCCTCTATACCGCCCCCTTCCCTCTCAATTTCTGTCTCTATCCAACAGATAAAGATTTTTTTAAAAAATTTTAAAAATAAATAGCAAATTGAACATTTGTTGTGCATTTCAGAAACTGGTCCCAGGATCATCATTTTAGTTTATATATGAAGATATGGAGTCCAGGGTCCCTGCAAGGGGGGAGTTTCAAGAGTGATGGAGCTATGTTGCAGTTATCTTCTGTCTCTCTCTCTCTCTCTCTCTCTCACTTTCTCTCTCTCTCTTTCTCCCTTTCATATTTAATCTAGAAGAAATAAAAGATGCCCAGAGAGTGGTGGAGTAGTGAAGGCACTGAGCCCCAGTGATAACCCTGGTGTCTAAAAAAAAAATGCAATAGATAATAAAAATAATAAAATGTAAAAGTCACACACGATGTTCCTGACTTTGAGCAGTAAATGAGGCTGCACAGATGCTTAAACTGCTGATTTAAATAAGTGTAGTAAATGGGGTGTAGTAGATACACACAAGAAGCAGCATTAACACTGTAAGTGTAGTAACTACCAACTACAGCGGTAAACTCTAATTTTACCATGATGTTTGGGGATGAGCTCACGGTCTTCTCGAGTGGGTGATATTTCCAAGTAACCTCCCTGGCTGTATTTTCTATTCTTTAGGGGAGAGGGAGAGGGGGAGGGGGAGGGGGAGGGGAGGGAGAGGGAGAGGGAGACCAAGACCACAGCATCACTCCTTTCTCCATGATGTCCCATGTGGTATCTGGGCTCAAAGCAGGATCTCTGAGAGAGAAAGACAGAAAGATGGGTACTAAGAGACACCACAGTTTCCAAGCTATCTTCTTAGAATGCATTGGGGACTGGGCTCAAATCTGATTCTTCTATGCTTTCCCACTGCCCATGTACAGGATACAGAGCCAACACCCAGAAGAAAAAGAAACGATTACCACTGACCTTGTACATACCCTGCGTTTAAACTTGTCCTGGTGACTCTGCCCAATCAGACCTCTTTCACCATTGTGCCTCATGTTTTAGATTCCAGCAGAAGATTAACTAGGATTTGTCATGCTTAGCCCTCACAAAGCTGTTGTGAAGACAAGTTCCTAGGAACTTTCCCAGCCAATAGGTAGCACTCAGTATGCAAATGATTCTATTTTCTGCTATTGAATTTGTAGTATTACTGAATAAATATTTACCGTCAGCTGTCATTTATCATTTATTATAGTTGAGATAGAAGTCAAATACTAAAATGAAGATCAGTTAAGAATTAGGACAACAGGTACTGGGGTGATGTTGAAATACAGATTAAGAAAGTCACTGATGATCTGGGAAATGGAAGTAAAAACAAAGTAAAAACAACAACTAGATACCATTTTATACCTGTGAGAATGTCATACATTAGAGGAGACAAACACCAACTGTTGGAGAGGCTGTAGGGGGAAGGGACACTCCTATATTTCTGGTGGGAATGTAAGTTGGTCCAACCCCTATGGAAAACAGTCTGGTAATTCATCAGAACTTTAGAAATGGACCTAACTTGTGATCCAGCAATCCTTCTCCTAAGGACTTATCTAGGAAAAGCAAAAACACCTATCCAAAAGGGCCGATGGGTCTGGGGAGATAGCATAATGGTTATGCAAAGAGACTCTCATGCCTGAGGCTCCGGAAGTCCCAGGTTCAAGTCCCAGGTTTATGCATCAACATAAGCCAGAGCTGAGCAGTGCTCTGGTTAAAAAAAAAAGGGGGGTATTCACAGCAATGTTCATAGTATTACAGTTTGTAACAGCCCAAACTTGGAAGCAACCCAGATGCCTAATGACAAGGTGAATGGGTACGGGAGTGTAGTGCATCTATGTGATGGAGTACTATGCAGCTGTCAAAAATAATGAGGTCATCTGTTTAGCAGCATCATGGTCATATCTGTAAACTATTACCCTCCCCCCAATAAAATTTCTGAAGAAGAGAAATAAATGCACATTAAGACCAAAAGTTCTTCGGAAGAGGACCACAGTGGGTCTAAGAGCTTGGGGTTCACCTGAGATCCTTGTGTCCCTTGTTGGCAGGGACAAAGGGATGTTACAGAAAAAGACAAAGCTGGAACCAGGAGAACTCCTACTAATGTTCACATATACCTAGCAGCGTGTTCTGGTGTCTCACATTATAACTAACTCATAGTAGCAAATATGAGTGGTTGATGCAGAGAAAGACATGATTATAGAAAAATGCCTGCTACGGCTGGAAATTTGGATTGATCGGCCAATAACCCATGTCCAACAGAAAAGCAATTACAAAAGCCAAATCTCCCACCTTCTGTACCCCCAAAATACTCCCAGTGGGGGAGAAGTGATAGGGGGAAGAGGACCAGAGGGCTCTGAACTCCAACTCTATCAAAATCCAGAAAGAGAAGAGGAAAAAGAGAAGGAACTCAGATGTAGTAATGGCTGTAAGTGTGACTTGGAAAAGAAGAAAAGATGAGACCATGAAAAAAATTTGGGAGGGGGCAAATCTGTACAAATATAGACAGATATTTGTAGAAATAATAGTTAACCCATATCTACAACCTTGGAAGAACTACTGTAGCTTCCAATGAATGGAATGGGGACACAGAACTCTGGTGGTGGAAACTGTGTGGAATTATGCCCCTGTTATAATTTTGTAAAGCAATATTAAATCACTAATAAAATAAAACTATATAAAAAGAGAGAAATGTCCACTTACATTTCTACAGGTTGACCGCACCTAGAAGTTGAATAAGGATATCTTTTTCCACAGGTTAATATCTGTCAATGATAAGCTGGCTACAATGTCTGATCCAGCATACGCAGCTGAACAGTCCTAGCAATGACTCTGTCAGTAAAAGCAACAGGAGTATCATTTTAAGAATGGGACCAGGGAGGTGACAGAAAATGTTAAGATTACACAATGGGCGGGGGCAGACAGTGCACAAGGACCCAGGTTCAACCCCCTTGTCTTTTTCTCCCCTTCAGATAGAAAGCTTCAAGAGTGGTGAAGTAGAGTTGCAGGTGTCTCTCTATCTCTCTCCCTCTTTATCTTCCCTTTTAGTTTCTGTCTGTCTCTATCCAGTAGTAAGTAAATTAATTAAAAATATAGTTTTTCAAAAAATGTGTCCAGTAGCCCCACTTCCCCAGAGCCCCGCCTTACTAGGGAAAGAGAGAGACAGGCTGGGAGTATGGATCGACTTGCCAACACCCATGTTCAGCGGGGAAGCAATTATAGAAGCCAGACCTTCCACCTTCTGCACTCCATAATGTCCCTTGGTCCATACTCCCAGAGGGATAAAGAATAGGAAAGCTAGCAGGGGAGGGGAGGGGATACGGAATTCTGGTGGTGGGACTTGTGTGGAGTTGTACCCATCTTATCCTCTGGTTTTTGTCAGTGTTTCCTTTTTATAAATAAAATTTTTTAAAAAAACTCAAAAAGAGGAAGTCGGGCTGTAGCACAGCAGGTTAAGCGCAGGTGGCGCTAAGCACAAGGACCCACATAAGGATCCTGGTTCAAGCCCCTGGCTCCCCACCTGCAGGTGTGTTGCTTCACAAGCGGTGAAACAGGTCTGCAGGTGTCTATCTTTCTCTCCCTCTCTCTGTCTTCCCCCTCCGCTCTCCATTTCTCTCTGTCCTATCCAACAACAATGACAACAATAATAACTACAACAATAAAACAACAAGGGCAACAAAAGGGAATAAATAAATAAAAATAAATATAAAAAAATTTTAAAAAACTCAAAAAGATTGCACAATAGGTAAATTTAGGAAATTGGCTTCACAAAATAAATAAATAAATCCTTTTGACATTGTAGTCTGTGCTGTTTTTTGTGGGTTTTTTTTTTCCTAGCTGTCCTGCCTCTCTAGACCCTCTCTTTGATGGAAATGTGTAAATTTCCAGGTCCTTCTATACTATTATTATTATTTTCTAGAATGTGACAGGAGCCCAGGAAAGATCTCCATCTTTCTTCATTCAAGGTAAAGAGGCCACTTTGCCATAACTAGATGGCTGGCATCTCCCTGGTGCACTGCTCAAGTCACAGTTCCTCCTGGACCATCTCTAGCCCTCACTGCCCAGAGCATCCCACCAACCTACAGTTTGTACACTGTTCTGGCTATTTGACCACCTTCCAGGTGTTGGCTGCACTTTGCAAAACTGGTTCAGCACTGCCCATGACTTTAGCCAAGGGCTTTGTCTATCTCAAATGGCAAGTCTTCTCAAGTCTAGAAACACTGTTTCCTTCCTCTTTCAGTTCCTTTTTTTTCTTTTGTTCAGGCTTGAGCAAGAGTCATTCCAGCAATTGTGAAAGACGGTTTCCATGGTTCCACCAACCTAGAAACACTAAAACTAATATGTGGGACAGAAGCATTGTGCTGCTGCCCAGTTCCATGTGGAAAATGCAGTTACTCTGCCAAGTCTCTGGAGATGACTTGCTCTTTGGGTTAACGATATTTCATTTGGTACACGTGTATATACCACACACCACTCTTTAAAAGTAGTCTGCGATTACATTGGGACATCTCACTTGTCATAAAAGTTTTATATTAACAGCTATACTCCAGTACTCCAGGTATATTTCTGTCTATCCTGAAGGGAATGATTAAAATTTGCTGAGAGCTTTAAACATTATCAGGGAACTGTCAAAAAATATCCCAACTTTAGTAATTAACCAAGTTTTAAAAACCAGAGTGAAATTCAGACACTGGTAAATGGAGAGCAGTGTGTCAGCTACCTAACACTACTAATTATTAAATTTGTATTTGCAACCTTTCTTAATTTGCCATATATTTGGAGCAGGAACACAAAAGGGTTAGTAGCAAATGGATGTACATTTCAAATGCAATCAACTTGTTGGTATGGAGTTCAAGAATTCAGCACAGTTATTGAATGTTAACTGAGCCCAGGAATAGCCAGGGCTTGGCAGTCCTCTTAAAAGGCAAGGAGACAGTTCCCCTGGCTTACAGGCTAGTGAAGGGAAATCAGATACTGAGTGTATAGGCTGCCAATAACTGAAAATTTCAAAATGCACAGAAAAAAATGAGGCATTAGAGGATAATAAAACGGGGATATCTAATCCAGTTTGGTGATGTGGGGTTCAGGAAGCATGCCCTTTGAAATGACAACTGAGCTAAGATATGAGCTTAGCTGGACTTCAATCTCTTGGTTTCTTCATTTCCTACATCGAACCATATGAAGACTGACTAAAACTCTTCCTTACTATGAAGGTATTCAGTACCTTCCTTTCCATTTCTGTCCTGAGATGCCTTTCTCCTCAACACTCTTTATTTAGTTCATTTAATTTAGTCACTGGCTTTGGCCAAAACATTGCTGTCATATACATCCGAACTCCTCTGCACATGTCAAACTGGTCAAGTTTAATATCTCTCCTGAGCTGGCCTGTCAGCACTCCAGCTGACACTCTAGCACTCCCACCTTTACTGAAACCTATCCTACTGTATGTTTTTCCTTTGGCTTACAGTAACCATCACCATATTCCTGTTATCTGACACATGTCGTTTCATGAATAAGTCCCAATGTTTCACTCATTGGCCACAGAAAATGCTAGCCCATTGGGGGACTACATAAAAGGGGCCCTCCAATTCATCACAACTACTCTTTGTAACTTTACCTCCCATCAGATCAGACCCCACCTACTCTCCACATTGAAGAACATAATATTTCATAATTATACTCCCATGTTCTCGCAAAAGTTTACGATGCCATATAAGCTTTATCCCATCGAGTCTCCTGGTAAGTACATATTCACCTATTGAGACAGTCAAGTGTCACATCCTCTGTAAAATGGGCCCAAGATTTTCTTTGGTGGAGATGGGCATTCTTCCCAATCACCTTACTTAGAACTGAATGCGTGCACCACCAAAGCACCCTTAGCCATGAATAGTCCATGCTTCTGTCTCACACTAGTTTATGAGCAATACAGGGATATAAAACATAAGACAGGAAGTAAATGCCTATTAAATGAATCAATAGTGAAATCAAGCATGTACAGTTTCCTTCCATATTTTTTGGTTAGGGTACATCCTAGCCCTTTCTAGATTGACAAACCTTTCAGGATAAAAATAGCATGGTCCAGGGGCCAAGCAGTGGCGCACTGGGCTAAGTGTACGTGGCGCGAAGCCCAAGGACCTGCGTAAGGATCTTGGTTACAGCCCGGAGTTCCCCACCTGCAAGGAGTCACTTCACAAGCAGTGAAGCAGATCTGTAGGTGTCTTATCTTTCTCTTTCCCACTCTGTCTTCCCCTCCTCTCTCCATTTCTCTCTGTCCTATCCGACAACAACAAAATGGGAAAAATGGCCTCCAGGATTAGTGGATTCATCAAACAGATACTGAGCCCTAGTGATAACCTTGGAGACAAAAAAAAAAAAAAAAGTATGGTACATTTGTGCATGCCCTACCACAGCTTTGTATATTGTTTGAAAAAATGAAGAAAACTCCTGCAGGGTCTTGTGTCATAAGTCAGAATGCAAAGCTACTTTCACATACATTGTTTCACCTGCTCTTCACAATAATCCTTTTCATCTAGCTATGACTAGTTGGAATTATCTTCATGCAGCAGATCAAGCAATTGAGTGAAGTTTTGGAGCACTTCATTCTTGGATTTTAGAACTATATGCTTTTTTTTTCATGTAGTTTATCTGACAGGAGACATATCTACTCATCAGACAAACATTTTGAAAGCTTGAATATGAATTTAGAGCTTCCGTGCTGCTTAGAAAAGAGCTAAATCCTTAACTTTCCTTCCCATTTGAGTCTAACAAGAATTATTTGAGTGTTGGGGATAGATAGCATAATGGCTAATCAAGGAGACGCTCATGCCTGAGGCTCCAAAGTCCCAGGTTCAATGCCCTGCATTACCATAAACCAGAGCTGAATAGTGTTCTGGTTAATAAATAAATGAATTTTAAAAAACCAAACGAATTCTTTAAAGTGGGGCAAAGAACTTAACAGTTTTCTAAAGAAGAGAGACACATGACCCACAGACACATGAAGGAATGTTCCACTTCCCTTATCCTTACAGAAATACGAATTAAAACTACCCTGAGATATCATCTCACACCTGAGAGAATGGCTCATATCAACAAACCAGGAAAGGACAAATTTTGTATAGGTTGTTGAGCAAAGGGAACTCTGCCTCACTGCTGGTGGGAAAGAAAATCGGTACAGCCCCTTTGGAAGACTGTATGGAGAGTCTTTACACAAATAAAAATGTAAATGCCTTCTGACCTAGCAATACCACTCTTGGACATTTCTCCAATAAACATTCAAGCACTAATTATAAGGGACATATGCACCCCTATGTTCTGAGCTGCATTATTCACAATAGCTAAAGAGTGGAAGCAGCCTAAATGCCCATCAGACGACTGGCTAAGGAAGTTATGTGATATATATTCAATGAATACTACTCTTCAATCAGAAAAGAATATTGTATCCTTTGGGGCAAATGGATGAAACTGAAGGTGATTATGCTTAGAGAAATAAGATATATGAAAGACAACTAACAGATGGTTTCACTCATATGTGGAATCTAGAGATCTCATTTACATGAACTTGCAAAAAAAATCCAAACAAAATAGAAGCAAGAAAATTTTAAGACTTAATGAAAACTATGTCTGGTTATATTTGGGAATTGGGACAGTGGGGATACAGAATTTTGGTCGTGGGTGTGGTGTATATATTTGTAATCTTACAAACTATTAAAAACAAATTTAAAAATTATAAAAATAAATAATTGAAAAATACTTGAATGAACTTGAGTGTCTGAAGCATGAATCAGGAAATCATCAAAACTGATAGCTTCTGAATCCATTAGACATCCTTTGTGCAAGAAAAGAACTTTGGGGCCTTGGAAGGGAAATTTTTCCCTAAGATAAGGTGCTGTGGAAGGTAACATTAAGAAGCACTTAGAAATGTTTAATAACACACCTAGGTAATTGCTTTTTAAAATCCAATTTCCTCTAGGAACGATCTCACAAATGCTGAAAGAAAATTGAACTTGCATAATGTTAACCTGCCTCATTAAAGTGCTTCTAAGTCTAGGCACCTGCAGCAGTGGGCATAGAGTCTGTCACAGGGAGCTCGGGAGGGGCTGTAGACAGTCTGAGATCATACTCAAAGGTGAAGAGGACTGGAATGGAGGAAGCAACACAGGACCAGAGGTCCCAGCAGCTAACAATTTAGTCTCCTCACCAGGCACTGGTGGGAGCAACTCTGCCCTGCCCACGTCACAAGGAGCAAGGCTGATCTTCCTCCCCAGACATGGGCAGGACTAATCTTAGTCAACACAGTCTTAAGTTTTAGAGGCATCTTAATTATTGTTCAAGTACCAAGAGGCCCTGGGAATTTGGCCAAAGTATCCCCAAGAGGTTGTTAAACAGACTTTTCCAGAGGGATACAGAACAGGAGAGCTATCAAAGAAGGGGATTGGATATGGAGTTTTGGGGGGTGGGAACTGTGTGGAATTGTACCCTTCCTATCCTACTGTCTTGTCAGTATTTTCATTTTATAAATAAAAAATAAAAAATGGACTTTTCCGATGTCATTGTTTACTCCCACTGATTTCACTGATTTAAAGCCACACCTACACATCTATGTAAATTTTGCCTGACCTCCATCAGCCCCATCTTTCCTCCTAGCTTTTGGGGATCCCTGCTGTGGGGACCATACACTCCACCCCAACCTCAACGCCACTGCCTGTATTGGAGTAGGTAGTCTTGGCCATTGCTTATTTTTAAGGATTTATTTTACCCCTTTGAAAATTGATTTATTATTAGAGACAGAAAGTGAGGGACCGGGTGTTGGCACACCCAGTTAAGAACACATAGTACAAAGTTCAAGGACCCCACAAGGATTCTGGTTGGAGCCCCTGACATCATACCTGCAGGGGGGATGCTTTGTATGCGGTTAAGCAAGTATGCAGATGTCTAACTTTCTCCCTTTCTATCTTCCCCTCCCTTCTCAATTTCTCTCTGTTCTATCCAATAAAAAGGTGGGGGGGATGGTTGCCAGGAGCAGTGAAATTGTAGTACTACACCAAGCCCCAGCAATAGCTCTGGAGGCAAAAACAAAAAACAAAACAAACAAACAAAAAAAAAACCCCAGAAATTGAGAGGGGAGGAGGAGGCAGAGAAGGAAAAAGACAGAGATACACTTGCAGCCCTGCTTCATCACTCCTGAAGCTTCTCCCCTGCAGGTGGGAATTGGGGGCTTGAACCTGCATACTTACAGCTGTAACGTGAGCCCTTAACTAGAGGTGCCTTCACCTTGCCCCTTTAAGGATTTATTTATTTACGTACTTATTTATTTATTAGAGACAAAAAGCAATTGGGGGGGTGGGGGACAAAGATAGACACACAGAGAGAGAGAGAGAGAGAGAGAGAGAGAGAGAGAGAGACCTGCAGCACTGCTTCACCTCTCACATAACTTTTTCCTTATAGGTGTGCACCAGGGGTTTGAATCTGGGTCCTTGCACATAGCAGTAGCATGTGCGTTTAACGAGGTGTGCCGCCGTCTTAGTCATCATTCTTATTACATATGGGGTAGGCCAGAGAGTCCAGCTTTTGGGTGTCTTGACCTCCCTGGACTGGGGATAGGAGAGTCATTTGCCTCGCAGCCCCATGTACATCCCTGGCAATCACAGCCCTTTGGAGAATCAGGATCAAGAGGGCCTGTGACAGTGGATTGCCCACTTATCCCAGTCCTCTCTTCTGTTGGCAGAGCTGTTCTGGATCATTTCCCTGTCATGATAATATCAGCTCCAAGCAGGGCTGCAGAGTTTCCAGGGCAGACTGGAGCAAAATGACAAACGTTTGGGGGCTAGTGACTGGCTATCTAGCTACCCCAGTACGGCTGCAAAAATACTTCACTTGGATAATGTGCGCTTTGGTCATGTGCGCCACCCAGATTCTAGCCCAGCTCCCACTGCATTGAAGGAAGCTTCTGTGTGTTCTCTTTCTCTCTGCTCCTCTGCCTCTATTAAAAAACAAAACTGAGCTACCAAGGTATAAGCCATTTGACCTCCACCCAACACACACCATCCCCCAGCTTTCAACAAGTGCAGTTTGGGCACTTTATGGGGAGTGGGGTGTTCAAAGCTTAGCCAAAAACTTTAGCAGACTTCCAACACCCCGATTCTGTTCCCAGTGAGAGTTTGGGGAGCCATGAGGTCCTAGGGCTCCTGGGAGCAACACCCTGCCCCGCTAGGGCCCGAGCACTTCCTGGGTGGGGGCGGAGGGGGGAGCTGACCTTATGGAAGATATGCAGCTGCAACTGACCTGAGATGCCGCCCCCAATCACGACCACATCGCATTTGTTGCTCATGATGTTCGCCCAGCTTGGAGTCGCCAGGTGCCTGCTGCTCGGGTTTCTGGGTCTCAGTCCCCGCCCCGCTGCACTGCCCCCGCACACTTGCGCGCTTGCCTGCAAGGGGCGGCTATATTGCCAGCCCAGGGCGCCAGGGAGCAGAGCCCCGCCTGCTACCAATGTGCCTGCCCCGGCTGTGCGGGGCACTGGGCTGTCACCCCACCCCCACCATCTGCTCTAAGATCTGTGGTGGGGGTGGGGGAAGCCGGATCCAGTGTAAGGAAGCCTCCTGGGCCCTACCCTGGCTCATTCCCATGGACTACTGCCCCTTGACCTTCTGCAGGGTGTTTTCCCCTCACTCTCTCTAAGGGTTTATTGATAGTTCAGGGTCTGAAAGAATGGCAGGTCGGGCTGTCTTCCCCCAGCGTTCCTATTACTGCCTGGTACTGTACAGGAGCAAGGCAAAACAGGAAATATTCACTGAGCTCTTTCCAGGTACAAGGAAATGGGATATTAAGTACTCAGCGGGGTCTTATTTCAGTTAAACTTCAAAATAATCCGTTTTATACATGAGGACAATGAAGCAAGGCCATTTATGAGGGGAGCAAAAGTAGTATTTAAAAAAAAAGCCAGAAACAGTATTACCCTGGGAGATTCTAAGACCCACTCTGATTCATCACACAGTATTGCCATTATCTTGGTAAATACTTTCTTTTCTTATATTTATTTATTCCCTTTTGTTGTCCTTGTTTTATTGTTGTAGTTATTATTGTTGTTGCTATTGATGGATAGGACAGACAGAAATGGAGAAAGGAGGAGAAGACAGAGAGAGGAGAGAAAGACAGAAACCTGCAGACCTGCTTCACCTCTGGTGAAGCGATTTCTCTGCAGGTGGGGAGACAGGGACTGGAACCCTGATCTTATGCCGGTCCTTGCGCTTCCGGTCACGTGCGCTTAACCCACTGTGCTACTGCCCGACTCCCAGTAAATATTTTCATAGGATTCTCAGTCCCTTTCATCCTGTTTCCATACACCCACCTCTTTTCTTTTTTTTAGTGATTGAATATTGATTTACAATTTTTAAAAAATATTTATTTATTCCCTTTTTTATTATTGTAATTATTGTTTTTATTGATGTCGTCGTTGTTGGATAGGACAGAGAGAAATGGAGAGAGGATGGGAAGACAGAAGGGGGAAAGAAAGACACCTGCAGACCTGCTTCACAACTTGTAAAGCGACTCCCCTGCAGGTGGGGAGTCGGGGGCTCAAACCCGTATCCTTACACCTGTCCAGTGCCATGTGTGCTTAACCGTCTGCGCTACCACCCGACTTCCGGTTTACAAAATTTTAAGATAACAGGAGTACACTCCAGGCATTCCTACCACCAGAGCTCTGAATCCCCAACCCCTTCGTTGTAAGCTACATTAGTTGCCCTAAGGTTGCAGGTGTGTGTTAACTATCATTTCTACATCTGCCTGTATTGGTATATATTTGCCTTTTTCTTAAGGTCTCATCTTCTCTTCTTTTCCAAGCCACACACAAACCCATTACTACATCCAAATGTCTCTCCCATTTTCCTCTCCTCTCTCTGGGTCTTGACGGAGTTGGAGTTCAGAGTCCACTGATCTTCTTCACCCTCTCATTTCTCCCTCACTGGAAGTATGGATCAAAATTATTTGGGGGTACAGAAGGTGGGAGTTCTGCCATCTGTAATTGCTTCTATGCTAAGTATACCAAATGACCCCACTACCTGTTGACTCAACTCTCCTACCCATTTTCTCTGAAAAACAACCATAGTTTTTGCAGTTTAAGAATCAGCTTTGATTTAGTATCTTTGCAAGTTCCTTGGTGGTGGCTATTTACATTCTGCATGAGTTGCAAGTACTTCACTTCCTTGTTTATTTCACTTAATATAATCACCCTGAGTTTTAAAACACCCATTTTGTCCTAAAAGACAGTATCATCTTTAACAGAGACAGAGTACTATTTCACTGAGTGTGCATTCCACATATTCTTTATCCAGTAATATGTTGATCAGCATTTAGATTTATTCCACATATTGGCTATTGTGAATAGTACAGCTGTGACAATAGGGGTGAATACGTTCTTTTGAATTAGCGTTTTCACATCCTTTGACTACAAGCTGAAGAGTTGTGTTGCTGGACCGTAAGGTGTTCCCATTTATTTTTAAGACTCTTCATACTACTATCCATTTGACTGCACACTATCCAAGTAAATTATTTTGCCAGGCTGATATTTTATCTTTTTGGTGCAATTTTAGATGGGATTATTTACTTGATTTCCCTTGCCTCTGACTTATTATCTGGGGATAAAAATGTAACATAGTTGGGGACTGGGAGATAGCTCACCCAGTAGAGCACAAGCGTTACTGTGTTTGAGGACCCAGGTTTAAGGCCCTGACCACCACATGGGAACATCTGCCTGAGGAAGTTTCAGTCAGGAATGATTGGGTGGTGCTGTGGTATCTTTCCTTCTCTCTGTGTCTCTTTCTCCCTTTCTTTACTTCCCTCTCTCTGTCTCTTACACTCTATCTAAAGAAGTAGAAAAAAAATAAGAAGAAATGCACCATATCTATGTGTAATGATTTTATATACTGCCACTTCACAAAATTCATTTATTTCTTTCTAATATCAATAGTTTTGGGGTGGAGTCTTTAGCGTTTCTGTGCATACATCGCATCATTTGCAAATAGCAATAATTTTATTTTTCCTCTTCCAATATGAATTCCATTTACATTTTTTTACTTATCTCATTGATCTGGCTAGGACTTCCAGAACTATGATGAATAGTAGTGGTGAGAGTGGACATTCTTGTCTTTTTCTAGACCTTAGAGAAAAAACTTTCAGTTATTCACCATTTAGTATGATGTAGGTTCGCCATATAATCCCTTAATTATGCTGATTATATTACTTCTAGTCTCCACTTATTAACATTTATTATAAATGGGTATTGTAATTTGATTTTTTATTGCAAATGGGTATTTTATTATAAATGGATATTGTAGATAGGTATTTACTTCAGGATCTACTGATTCATTCATGTGGTTGTTGTTGACTTGGTACAATACATTGACTGATTTGCACATGTTGAATTATGCCTGCGTTCCGCAGATGAATCCAACTTGGTCTTGATAGATTAGTCTGTCGTGTACTATTGGATTTGATTTGCCACGTGTTTACTGAGGAATTTTCCATCAATATTCACCAGGGATATCAGTCTATAACATTTTTTTTTATTGCTGTTGCTGCTGCTGTTTGTTTTGGTACTGTCCTTTTCTGCTTTGGGAATCAGAGTAACATCAGCCTCATAGAACGTGTATGAGAATATAGTATCTCCCCATTTATCTTTGTAAAAATTTCAGAAGGGAGAGTCGGGCTGTAGCGCAGCGGGTTAAGCGCAGGTGGCGCAAAGTACAAGGATCGGCATAAGGATCCCCGGCTCCCCACCTGCAGGGGAGTCGCTTCACAGGCGGTGAAGCAGGTCTGCAGGTGTCTATCTTTCTCTCCCCCTCTCTGTCTTCCCCTCCTCTCTCCATTTCTCTCTGTCCTATCCGACAATGACAACAACAATAATAACTACAACAATAAAACAACAAGGGCAACAAAAGGGAATAAATAAATAAAATAAATATTAAAAAAAAGAATTTCAGAAGGATGGCTATTAGGTCTTCTGTGAATGTTTTGTAGAGTTCACTAGTGAAGTCATCAGGAGCTGAGATTTTGTTCTTGGGGGGACATTTTTAACTGTTGTACTTGTGATTGGCCTGTTGAGAATATTTATTTGTTCCTGGCTCATTCTTGAAAGGTTGTATGCATGATTCTAAGAATGTATCCATTAATTCTAAGTTTTCCACTTCATTAGCATATAGATACAGATAATAGTTCCTCATGACCCCTTGGATTTTTGTTTTGTTTTGTTCTGTTTTGCTATTTTGGATCTGGATTATCTGTTCTTTGCCCTAAACACCCTGAATTTCTTCTGCCTTCAGAATAGAAAGGGATTTGAACTAGTATGTAACTAAGGAAAAAAGTCTTGGTCTGCCTATGTCTTGGATCCCAGAAACTTCTATTTCTCTTAATTTGGGCAAACAGTAGTCACTAGGCCGGAACCCATGGTCTCACCTTAAAGACAACCTTAGCTAGGCTTCATGAAAAGCCATATCAATCCATCTTTATCCATGGGGTCCTGAATTTTCCAAAATCTTAGCTGAGGAAATTTATCACCTCATCTAGTTTTCAAAGGCTCAAAGCTCAAGGACCGGTTAGGATTCCGATTCAAGCCCCCGGCTCCCCACTTGCAGGGGAGTCACTTCACAGATGGTGAAGCATGTCTTCAGATGTCTCCCTGTCTCTCTTCCTCTCTCTCTCTCTCTCCCCCTTCTCTCTCAATTTCTCTCTGTATCTATCCAATAACAAATAAATAAATTAAAAATTTTAAAAAAAAGATCTGCTCGTAATTTCTGTTGCTTTCTTCAGTAACATGAAATCAACTAGGGACCTGCACATCTAAACCTATGAATGTAATATATTGTTAAATGATGTTAAAAATAGGTTGAATCTGAACTCATCCTTTTTTCATGGAGAAAACAGGAATATTTATAGAGTGTTTCTGAGGCTACGCCTGTCCCTATATCTAGACAATAATCCAGGTCTTTTCAGGATCCCCACTCTCCTGGACAAGTTAACTCCCAAGACGAGTTTTTCTTCTACATTGTATGACCTGATGAAAGCACTAAAAGCAGATCAAGTTCAAGCTTCTCAATCTCGAACATGAGTACAAGTTGAGTATAAGTCAACCAGTACTGAGGTCTGAGGAAAGTTGCCAGCCCTTCCCGCCCTCCGTCCCTCCCTTCTTTCCTTCCTTTGTCTCCTCCTCCTCCTCCTTCTGTATGTCAGGGCTTCACTGTTTCAGAACAACTTTTCCAGCAGAAAGTAAAGTGGGTACTGCAGTATGGTGAGCTGTGCTCAAAACCTGGGTGGCAATTATGACACACTAAGTACCTCCTCAGATGAACTATCTTGCCAGCCTTCCAGGCTGATTTTTTTTTTCAGATATGAGAAAGACAGAGGGAGAGATACCACATCACTGAGGCTCCCCCCATTGTGGCTGGGTCTAAACTTGAGCCTGGATCTTTCACATAACAAAGGATACAACCTCCCAATTGAGCTATCCCACACACCTGAGGAGGGTACCCTCTGCATTTCTTTTTCTTTTTCTTTTTTTTTAGACCTTTTATATTACTTTATTGGAGGATTGATGTTTTACAGTTGACAGTAAATACACTAGTTTGTACATGCATACATTTCCACATAACAATACAACCCCACTAAGTCCTCCTCTGCCATCATGTTCCAGGACCTGAACCCTCCCCACCACCCTAGAGTCTTACTTTGGTGCAATAGGCCAACTCCAGTCCAAGTCCTACTTAGTGTTTTCTCTTCTGGTCTTGTTTTTCAGCTTCTGCCTGTGAGTGAGATCATCCCATATTCATCTTTCTGTGTCTGACTTATTTCACTTAACCTGATTTGCATTTCTAATAACCTCCCGACCATGTGTCTGCTTCTGGTTCTGTGGCCACACATCTTAAACTAATTTTTCTGTGTGCCTCACCTACCTGTCAGGTTCAGAATCAGCTCCATTTTTGTGATTCCTTGACATATTTCCAACTGGTCCCCATAAGAAAGTATCTCTTCATCATACAAACATTAGTACAACCCTTGCTATGCTGAGTCTTAAGGGAAGAAACGAACAAGATGGAGGCTGTTTCTGACGTTTGGGTGATTCAGGGAAAACATCCAGGTAAGGAAATGAAAAGTGGGAGTCGGGTGGTAGCGCAGTGGGTAAAGCTCATGTGGTGCAAAGCTCAAGGACAGGTCAGGATCCCAGTTCCAGCCCCAGGCTCCCCACCTGCAGGGGAGTCACTTCACAGGCGGTGAAGCAGGTCTGCAGGTGTTTCTCTATCTCTCTTCCTCTCTATCTCCCTCTTCTCTCTCAATTTCTCTTTGTCTCTATCCAATAAAAAATAAATAAATAAAGTTTTTTTTAAAAAAGAAAATTTAATTAAAAAAAGGAAATGAAAAGTGTAATTCTAAATGTTACTTTGGAATATGTTAACACAGTTCAGGCAATCATGGAGACCCTCGAGGAAGAAATAACGTTTTTTTTTTTCCTGTGGCTTGCAGGATAAATAGCAATTAATCAACTATTGATGATAAGAAAGTCACAGGAGGCAGAGTTAGAAGGCTAACCTGAGACTGTAGCATTGAAAAAAAAAAACTGAACACAGTCCAATGTACAAAGAGTATCTTTGAGTCCCTTTAGGACTTATTACAAACACTGCAAAGCTAATAGTAGATAAAAGATAACAGCAGTAAAAAATTAACTACAAGTGAAAAAATTGTATCAAGCATGATTTAATTATGTACTTTTTTGTGTTGTCTCTTCCCATAAAGATAATAAATGATTGCAGAATAGACTGGAGCATTTCTCTTTATATTCATCGGTTCAAGAATGATTTCCTGAGCACCAATTCTGTGCCAGTCCCTGTGCTCATCATGGGAAAATATGCTCTTATAAATAAGAAATTATGCCAATTCCAGGAAAACCAAATATGAGAAGAGATAACTCCAGTAAACCTAGTTTGTGTTCCGATAGAATGTAGCTTAACACCTCTAACCAAAAAACACAGAGGAAAGCTGTCTACCTCAAGCAGTATTTGTCATCCTTTCCAACTTGATGAAATCCCATGTTTCTTTCATCAATTAAAAGGAACTTACCCTCCTTTCATTTTTTATTAAAAGACGATCAACTAGATAAAAGTGTTCTTATTACTTCTTTCTTGCTGCCCAGCTTTTCATTAACGGATATTTCAGTGATTCTCTTATGATACCACAGGAGGTTTCAATAAAGAGACAGGCTGTGCTGAACAGAATTCACCAGATATTATCTCAATTGTACATTTTGCCTTTTTTTTAATGCTGGAAACTTGACAGGAGATGGAAAATATGTTTAAATGTTATATTATTTACAGTTTGTAAGCTTTCCCCCCCAATTTGTCTGTTAGTCTTTTTAAATCATATATTATGGGAATCAAATGATCAAAGAATCAGGGTAGTTCTGTAACAATGTTAAATTAGAAATGTGCCACTGGTCCAGTCCAGTGAAATATCCACTGTTGTCTTCTAGCTTAATTTAAAAGTGTTTAAGTCCCCTTTTAGGGACAATGAGAAGGTAGTAGTGGATTTTTCCAGTGGCCCAAGACTTTGTGTTTAGCATTGAGGAGTTGCTTAGAAGGGAATCACATCTTCATGCAACCCCAGAATTGAGGGCAACCAGCTTCAATTCTAATCAAAGTCCTTAATGGCGTATTGAGCTAGAAACACAGGATCTAACTGAAAACATATATGTTAGTTTAAACTGCTGAAAGAATAGAATTTTCCCATATATCTATTTCCCATGTATATAGTGAAATTTGGCCTTTCCCCCACCCCCTAAATAATATCAAAATCCAAAACACTGGATTATTCGGAGAGCAAACTCTGAGGCATAGATATTAAAAGATAAGCTGAGGAAATTAAAATTTATAGTAACTTACTGGGTCAAATACAAGTTTGAATAGGATATCACCAAACAGGAAGTGATTGCAAACATATAATCAATGGGAAAAGATACTGAAATAAATGAAGGAAAATATTTGATTGGGAGGGGGGTCAGGCAGTGGCTCACTGGGTTATGCGCACATAGCAAGAAGCACAAGGCCCCATGCAAGGATACCTGTTCCAGTCCCCAGCTCCCCACCTGTAGGGGAGATGCTTCACAAGTAGTGAAGCAGGTCTGCAGGTGTCTATCTTTCTCTCTCCCTCTCTATGGGGACTTCCCTCTCAACTTCTTTCTGTCCTGTCCAATAAAATGGGAGGGGGGATGGCCAAAAGGAGCAGTGGATTCCTAGTGCAGGCACTGAACCCCAGCCATAACCCTGGAGGCAAAAGAGAAAAGAAAGAAAGAAAGAAAGAAAGAAAGAAAGAAAGAAAGAAAGAAAGAAAGGAAGGAAGGAAGGAAGGAAGGAAGGAAGAAAGAAAGGAAGAAAGAGAGAAAAAAAATTGATTGGCTCTACTTTAATTAAGGGGTGGGGGAGATAGCATAAGGGTTATGCAAAGAATTCACCTTAATTGGAAAAGCTTGTGGTTAACCGTTCTTGTGTCTCATTTTCTGACATATAAGTCTATTGCCTGGCTTATGTGTTAGTTTGCTTAATGTTGGCTGCAAGTCACCAGAGTCCCCTCAGTCTAGTGACCTCCCAGCTTCATCATTTTTATAGAGGTTACTGAGTAGATTTATTAAAGTGATTTCAGGGTCCATGCCTGGAGAAAGGAAAAAAAATAAGGAAAACAAAACACAGGAAATTGACAGTGAGATGTAATATAGTCTTAAGCGGAAGACTTTCCTTCACACAGGGAGCTTGGGACTAGAATGGCCTTGCAGATTGTTCTATTTCTTAACAGAGACTGGGTTACTGTACATTTCCTTCATCCTTCATTGGATAGAGATCACCTGAGGCTATCAGAAGGTAAGACAGTTCCTCAAAGGGCTTTGACAGATCATTTTATTGACAGCTGGTTAGATTTATGAAAATAACTTTGAAAATGTTATCTTCATAATGCTGATTCTTTTTATTCTAGAACCTAGAATATTTTCCACTTGTTCAATCATAATTTTGAATATTTTCAGTCTCTGAAAATTTCTCTCACATAGACTTTGGTTGGATCTTTCTAATTTTATGTCTCATTATTTTATTTTCCTATTATGGATAAGATCTTTTTTTTTCCCTCTTTCTGTTGTCTTTACTTTTTCATTTAAATTTTTTTTATTTATGAAAAGGAAACACTGACTAAACCATAGGATAAGAGGGGTACAACTCCACACAATTCCCACCACCAGAACTCTGTATCCCCCTCCCCTTCCCTGATAGCTTTCCTATTCTTTAAGCCTCTGGGAGTATGGACCCAGCATCATTATGGGATGCAGAAGGTAGAAGGTCTGGCTTCTGTAATTGCTTCCCCGATGAACATGGTCGTTGACAGGTCAATACATACTCCCAGCCTGTCTCTCTCTTTCCCTACTGGGGAAGGGCTCTGGGGAAGTGGAGCTCCATGACACATTGGTAGGGTTGTCTGTCCAGGGAAGTCTGGTTGGCATCATGTTAGCATCTGGAACCTGGTGGGTGAAAAGAGAGTTAACATACAAACCAAACAAATTGTTGACCAATCATGGACCTAAAGTCTGGAATCGTGCAGATGAAGAGTTGGGGGGGGGGGTCTTCATTTTGTAGATAGCTAGTAAGCATACTTTAGTTATAATCCAAAGGGCCTGTGGCTATACTAGTTTCTTTTTTTTTTTTTTCTTTTTCTTTTTTCCCCTGAACCTGAAATCTGATATGCAGGTGGATCCAAGTTATTGTCTGGGGAGATGATGTCATGGCTGGGAAAAGGACCAGAAAGCTGGATCTGGGAAGAGAGTAGCTCCCTAATATGGGAAAGGGGTATAAATATTGTTGTCTATAAACCCCATCGATTTGATGTGATCTGGGCCCATATTCAGCTTAGGAGCCTATGTGTGGATAAGATCTTTTGTTTCATTATATTTTGAGTATGCATTTTAAATAGGAGACTTTCATTTTGCATATTTATTATAACCCATTGCCTTATTAAAATCACTGATCTTTTGCATAGTGGTCTCATTTATTGCTTTGATTTTTTTACACAAAAGAGATATAAATGGAGACAATTTTACCTTAGAAGAGCTAATAAAATTCTAAAAATGATGAAGTAAATTAAGAGAAGCAGAGGGTGGGACTAATTCTGTAGAAGAACACATTGTAAAACTTCTCTGAAACTGTGGTATTATTAGTTCCCAGGAAGACAGGCTAATGGTGTGGAATGGATTAAACAGATTCAATTGCCTGTGGAAATTTACATTCTGATAAATATGAGAGCTCAAGTCAGTGTGGGAAAAAAAAGTAGAGACTGCTTTTCACCATAACTAGGCCAATTCAGTCTTAAACTTAAAAAAAAAGTTGCAAGTATAGTACAGAGAAACTTTTATTCCTGACCCCCCCCAAATCTCTTGCTAATATGTTGTTGATATGTTGGACTATTAATCCCCCCACAATACTTCAGTGTGTGTTGCCTTTGAACAGTCATATTCCTCTATAAACTCAATAGAGAGCAGATAAGATGGCGATGACCATAGGACCGTACTGAGGTCATGGAATTCATGAGTCATCAATGAACAGGCAAGATAGCAGTTACCTAGCTGATGTGAGACCGCCTACTTGATGTGAGACCACCTACCCAAAACCGTCTTTAAAAGACCATGAGCCCAGCATGTGAACAAAAGTGTCCACATTTAGTTGTCTGGAACCAGAAAAATCACAAAGATTCAATAAGCTCATACAGATATAAATTTGCCATTCATGAACAATGAGGGATCAGGCTAAGAAAGTATATAAATATATAAACCAAGAAGCCCCTGACTTCTGCATAGATACACTTCCTGCCTTCTCTTTCTTCCTTTAAGGTTCATTACCCCCTTTTTATTTCTTTATTGGGGAATTAAAGGTTTACATTCAACAGTAAAATAAAATGCAATACTTGTATATGTATAACATTTCTCAGTTTTCCACATACATAACAATTGAAACCCCACTAGGTCCTCATTTGTCTTCCAGGAACTGAACCCCCCCCACCTCAAAGTCTTTTTTTTTCTTTGGTGCAATAAATTTTTAAATTTTTTTTAAAATTTAAAGTTTTATTTAAATTTAAATTTTTATTTAGTAAATCTTAAATTTTAAATTTGTTAATTTTTAATTTAAATTTTTAAATTTTTATTTACTTAAATTTTTTAAATTTTTATTTATTAACTGGAAATATTGAAAGGAATATAGGATAAGAGGGGCATTACCCCTTTTTAATCAACTTCCTCTTAATCTTTTTCCAGTCAACTTTCTCTTTGTACGCTGACAATGACTGTGCCTGTGTTCAGTAATTCTGCAACAAGGGTAAGAAATGGAAAAATATGGAGTCAGGCGGTAGAGCAGCGGCTTAAGCGCACGTGGCTCAAAGCGCAAGGACCTGCGTAGGGATGCCGGTTCGAGCCCCGGCTCCCCACCTGCAGGGGAGTCGCTTCACAAGCAGTGAAGCAGATCTGCAGTTGTCTTTCTCTCCTGCTCTCTGTCTTCCCTTCCTCTCTCCATTTCTCTCTGTCCTATCCAACAACGACGACATCAACAACAATAACAATAAAACAATAAGGGCAACAAAAGGGTATAAATAAATAGTCTAAAAAAAAAGAAATGGAAAAACAAATCTCTAAACCCCTACAACACAAGCATCAAAATGAAAAAGAAAAAGAAAAAGAAAACTAACATTGACTCATAACTGCTATCTAATACTGAGTCCATTTGATCTCTTACTATAATTTTGTTCTTTTTAAATTATTATTTTTTGGCATAACCACGAAAGTGTAATTTCACCTCTCCAGTCTGATTTGTCTATTCAGGAAATCATAAAGAGATACAAACAGAGTAGGAGAGACATCACAGCACCAGATCTCATCCCAGTGCTTACTGCTGCACTCCCTAAGTGGTACCTGGTCTAAAACCTGGGTCATATGCAGGTGCACTACTCTTACCAACCTGTGACCTGGTTGCTCTATTTTTCTGGCTGTCTCCTCAAAGTCTTCTCTCTTGCAATGCCTATGCTAGTCACTCTATTTCCTTTAGGCTCTGAGGACTTCAGGCCCACTCTACCTCTCTCCACACTGAGTCTTTCAAATATCTAATCAGTTTAATATATATGATATATAATGTAATAGATATGTGTATATATGTATTACACTTATAGTCTCAGAACAACTCAGGATACTTTCACTTTTTATGTTTTTATGTTCATGTACCTTTCTGAGTCAGTTGTCAATGATTCTTGTGCTGTCTCTTATCCCTAACTGATTTTTTTTCCTTCTTAATTGTCTTTGGATGTGGTCCCAAAATTTCTAGTCCTAGCTACTTAGTCATTTTGTAAAACCTGTCATAATGCTGCAGATGGCTTATTTTTTCTCTCAGTAACTCAGAGGGTCCATTAGTCTCTTCCTGAAATATCTATATCCATAAAAATCCCACAGTGGAAACATCTTCAATTTTTATGGTGATATTTCTCATTGAGGGTCTTGAGTTTAGGTACTTGGGGAGGAGGGTATTTGTTAAAGTTGGGAAATTTTAACCACAGTGTTTTCTCAACAAAGTTCAACTAAGTTCCCTACAAATCTTTTGAAAATATCTATGTAACAAAGGTCATGATCTCATCTGGTTATCTGACTTTTCACTTGAAAGACATTCTCTATGCCAAAGCTCTAAACACACAGTCTGACATTTAGTGTACTCTAACCACTCATTCACAGTCTTCTAGTCCTGTACAGTGTAATTGGTATTATAATATGGGTCCCCAGATTTCTCAGATTCCTTAAATGTTTTCTAAACTAACAAAACAACAGATTAAATTATGCTTACTTCGAAGACCCCACCAAATCAATATATCAATGTGTAAACTTGGTTTGGATCTTGATTCTAGTAAACTGAATGTATTTGGAAGGACAACTGAAGAAGTTTGATTATGGATTGACTGTTAAATGATGTGAGAGAGTTGGTGGCCATTTTGATGTATGCGATAAAGGCATGGTAGTTTTACAAAAATAACCATATAAATTAGGGATGCATAGTTAAATATTTGAGAATGAATGAACACAACATTTGCAATTTGTTTTAAAATACTCTTGAGAAAAGAGTGGTGGCTATAAAAAATGATGCTGGCAAATAGTAACAGATGCTGAATTTGTTTGACAGACACGTGACTTGGGTACATTTATGAAAATTTCCAGAATGAAAGTGCTTTCAATTTGTTGACTATAATTACTTTCAACTTATTTTATTATGCTCAAATGATTTGAAACACTGTAATCAGATGAAAAACTTAATTGACTAATCTGATAGACATCATATCAATGATATATATTGGATAATACAGAACGTTCTACAGTGTAAAGAAATAAAACTTGGAGATTTCTGTACACCTATGTTTATAGCACAAACTTGGAAGCAATCCAGGTAGGTGCTCAACAACAGATGAGAGGCTCAGAAATTTGTGACATATATATATATGACTCAGCTGTTAGAAGTGATGGAGTCATCTCCTTTCCTTTCTCTTGAATGAAAATGAAGGAATCACATTAAGCGGAATAAACTAAAAAAAAAAAAAAAAAAGACAAATACTGGATAATGTCACTTATAGATGAAACTTAAGGAGCAAGGACAGAAAGGGAAAACACAAAGTAAAACTTGTATAGGGTGTGATGCATTGCACCAAAGCAAAGGATCCTAAAGAAGGAGAGCAGGGAGAGGATGAATAAGGCTTTGGGGGTCTTAGTGCACTATGGTGGAAAATGAGTTAAGTTGAAGGTAAAAGTGTTTTGCAGACACTCAGCATGCGAAGATGAGAAATCATACCCATGTGTCAACAACTGAACTGTAAACCATTAACCTCCCTTAAAATGATTGGAGAAGAAGAAAAGAAAGCTTGCCCATCTTTTTTTTTTTCCTTTAGTAAATCATTAATTTACCTTATAATTTGCCTGGAATTTCCTAGGACAAATGCAAATAAACCTTTCACTATGAAGAGGATTGATATGAACCCCAGATTGGTAAAGGTCATTGGAGTCATCCGGTCTACATGTCCAGGGTCACTTCCATATATATAGCGGCTCACCTAAAGCCTTGGGAACAAGGAGAGAAATCATTGACAAGAAAGTCCTAAGGGTGAGGGAGTGGAACAGAAATAGGTGTCAATCTTATCTCTGACACTCTTTTCTCTCTCAAATGAAATTGCCCATTTATTTGGCCAGAATTATAATACAGGGCTCTGACTATGCAAAATAATAAAAAAAAACACACATTTGAATGCTATTGTAGTATTTTGGATATCTTATCTGTGTTTTGGATTCTTATTTGTGTAATGAAAACTCTTTATATGTGTGACATTTACCCACAGATTACAAATAGCTGGGTATTTTCAGGTTCCAAAAGGCAACACTTGGCTGTGGATGTTGCAAACAGAAACTCTGACCTGTAGGGTTCAGGATTTGGCAAAGGCTGTTAATGTTTTTCTGGGTACTTAAGTCACATCATTTTATCAGTGCTGAGATTTCAAGAGAAGTCCTTGGAATTTTCAGTGACAGTGTTCACTGTAGAAATAGTAGAAAGGTCTTCTTTTTTTTTTTTTTTTTTTTCTTTTTACAGTTTATTGAGCTGGGAGAGGGAACTGACGATTTACAGTACAGTTGTTGACACATGGGGACCATTCCTCATCTCCCCATGATAGATGTCAGCAAAACATCCTTGCCCCTAACTTGGGTCCTTTCCCACTATCATACATCAGAATCCCACCACATTCCCCTATCCATTCCCTTCTGACCTCCCCTAGAGTCCTTGCTTTGGTGCAAACTCAGGCCCAGTTTTACTTTGTGTTTTCCCTGTCCATCCTCGTTGCTTAAGTTTCATCTGTGAGTGAGACTATATTGTATTTAATGTTCTCCTTTTAGTTTATCTCACTTAACGTGATTCCTTCAAGCTTCACCTAAGAATAAGCAAAGGAGATGACTTTATCCTTTTGAACAGTTGAGTAGTATTCCATTGTATATGCATATGCCAATTTTCTTAGCCACTAACTTATTGTTGGACATTGAGTTGCTTCCAAGTTTGGGCTATTAAAAATTGTGCTGCTACTTGGACTGGAGTTGGTGTATTGCACCAAAGTAAAAGACTCTGAGGTGGGTTGGGGGGGTGGGTTCAGGTCCTGGGAAACAATGGCAGAGAACCTAGTGGTGGTTGTATTGTTATGTGGAAAACTAGGGAATGGTATGCATGTACAAACTATTGTATTGTATTGTAATGTCAACTGTAGAACATTAATCCCCCAATAAATAATTTTTTAAAAAAACTCCCTTGCCATTTTAATGTGCAAACAAGGTGGAGAACCACAGGTCTATTTCATCTTATGTATATGTCAGGGAGAATAAAGTAACTTTAAAGCAAAAAAAAAAAGTGCTGCTATGAACATAAGTGTACATAGATAACTTCAGCTAGGGGTGTTTATTTTGTTTGGACTTATCTCCAGAATAAGAAATGTTGGGTCTTAAGGTAATTTTCTTTACAATGTTCTGAGAAGTGTCCAGACTGTTTTCCATAGGGATTTGACCAATTTACATTACCATCAGTATAGAAGGGCTCCTTTTCCCTTACATCCTCACTAATATTTGGTGTTACTATCTTTTCTAATGTATGACATTCTCTTATGTGTAAATAATTGTTTATAATTGCTTCATTAGCATTTCTTTGTCAGTGACTTTGAGCATTTTTTCATATGTGTGATGGCTCTTGGGATAACAACTGAGAGAAAAATCTAAGCTCAGATAAAGACAGGGCTACAAAAGCTGGGTAAGAGCAAGAGACTAGCACACGTAATGATGGCCTTTTTGATCACTACCAGATCACCTGGGGCCCTAGTCATAGAATCCTTGGATTTCCACATAGATACGATAAGCATAGACCTCTAATAGATCACTCTCTCTATCATCACTGATCACTTGCATCAGGGATGTCATTGTCAGCCTTCTTGTGGGATTATACTGGACCTTACCCTTATTATGAGCTAGCAATGATAAGGACTGCCCCACTCTCTGAAGGAGCAGGTTGAGTCAACTTACTCTGACACTTGAAAAAAAACAACTGATCCTGAAATGACTGCGGCCTAGAATGTTCCCAACTCTGACAATAGACTGTGAGTTCAGACTGATAGGGACTAGGAGGCTCCTGGACTAAATGGGAATATATATGGGCCCTGGGTCAAGTTGATAGGGTCAACAGTTAATTGTATTTATATATTCTCTTCAAGTTTGGGACTACTCTCTGTCCTAATTCAGCTTTCTAGTCCTATTCTCAACTTCCACACTGTCTTCCCGGACAATACTTTTATTCCACCTCCATGTTAACTACTAAGCTCAAGCAAAAATTACTAGAGTAATGGGCCCCTAGGAACATACGTAAAATAGACTTCCTTACTTCTTTCCACCCTAAGATCCCTATTGCCATCTGCTTTATTCCAATTTTTTGGTTCCGTTTATTAAATATTTTGTCCTGTTTTATATTTTACTGACTTTCAGCCACCAAGTTACAGTTGCTACTATAACTCCATCCTGAACTCCTTGGACAGATGATCTGACCAAAGCTTCCTGAAACCTCACCTCTCCAGAGCCCTACCCCAGTAAGGAAATATAAAATAATAATAATAATAATAATAAAAGGCTTGGGCACCTACCTACCAACATCTATATTGAGCAGAGAAGCAATTACAGAGGCCAGAATTTCCACCTACTGCACCCCATAAAGAATTTTGGTCCATAGTCCCAGAAGGGTAAATATTAAGGAAAGATGACCAGAGGGCTCTGAATTCCAATTCCATTAGGACCTGGAGAGGGAAGAGGAAAAAAGGAAGGCTATTCAGAAGTAGTAATAGGTGTAGATTTGACTTAGAAAGGAAGAACAGACAGGATCATTGGGGGGAAAAGGCCAAATATATATAAATATAGATATAGATATATAGTTATAGAAATAATAGTCAACCCATATCTATGACCTTGGGAAAACAGGCACACAGAACTCTGGTGGTGAGAATGGTGCAGAATTATACACCCTGTTATGTTACAATTTTGTAAACTAATATTAAATAGCTAATTAAAAAAAAAAACCTGTGTACAACAAAAGCAACCATCACCAGAACAGAGAGACTGACTATGGAATGAAAGAAGAACCTTACATACCACACATGAAACAAAGAGGTAATAACCAAAATTTTTGAAGAATTCATAAAACTCAGCAACAACAACAATAAAAAACGGCCACAACAGAAAATATAGAATATGAACGGAATCCTCATCAAACATGTAGCATAATGTTTATTAGTAGAAAAATATAAGATTAAAAAGACCATTTTGGGTTCAATATCTATGACTATTTTTCAAACACCTAAGAAACAAGTTGTTGTCTCCCTACATTATCAGTATACTAATGCCTTTTGTGAAGGTCGGTCTTGGCATATGCTAAATTAAAGAACAAACTACCAAATCCGAAAAAAAAATCCTTAAGGTCTGGATTCTCTTTTTTTCCTATTATTTATAAAAAGGAAACACTGACGAAACAATTCCACACAATTCCCACCATCAGACCTCCGTATCCCATCCCCTCTCTTGATAGCTTTCCTATTCTTTAACCCTCTGGGAGTATGGACCCAAGGTCATTGTGGGATGCAGAAGGTGGAAGGTCGGGCTTCTGTAATTGCTTCCCCAATGAACATGGGCGTTGACAGGTCGATCCAGCCTGTCTCTCTCTTTCCCTAGTGGGGCAGGGTTCTGTGGAATTGGAGCTCCAGGACACATTGATGGGGTTATCTGTCCAGAGAAGTCTGGTTGGCATCATGCTAGCATCTGGAACCTGGTGGGTGAAAAGAGAGTTAACATACAAAGCCAAATAAATTGTTGACTAATCATGAACCTAAAGTCCAGAATAGTGCAGATGAAGAGTAGGGGAGGGGGGGGGGTCTCCATTTTGTAGATAACTAGTAGGCATATTTTTGTTATATTCCAAAGGGTCTATGTCAACAATATTTATACACCTTTCCCATATTTGGGAGCTACTCTCTGTCCCGATCCAGCTTTTTGGTCCTTTTTCCAGCCATGACATCATCTCCCCAGCCAATAACTTGGATCCACCTGCATATCAAATTTCAGGCTCAGGGGAAAAAAAAAAAACTAGTATAGCCACAGGCCCTGTGGATTTTCTTCTAACTTGAGATTTGGGAAGTTCCAGTCTGAACTCCACCACTTCCTGGATCACAGCTGATACTTCAGATCACAGCTGACTTATTATCTACGTTATGAGTATAAACTAGAACAAATTACTTTCTGTTTTTAACTTTGAGGAAAAACTATTTTAACTTTCTGTCTACTTCAAAGAAATGAGATATGTGCTTATTTGAGAGCTGAATTGAATATTTGAGTTCTGACTGAATATTCATGCCTCTCTCACATGTCCTTGAAGATATGAAAAAATATCTGAGAATCCTTGCCTTCAGCAGCTCTAACGGACTCCACAAATAAAAGAAGAAAAAGTTAGCATGCTCAGTTATATTCTAATTTCAACAAGTATTTGTTTTGATATAAATGTGCCCCATACAGCTTTTGCCATATACTCATAATGAGTTTATTTATTTATTTATTTATTTTTTTAAAAGTATTTTATTTATTCATGAGAAAGTTAGGAAGAGAGAAAGAACCAGCCATCACTCTTGTACTTGTGCTGCCAGGGATTGAACTCAGGACCTCATGCTTGAGAGTCAGTGCTTTATCCACTACGCCACCTCTTGGACCACTCATAATGAGTTTATTACCTGAAATTTACATTTAAATTCCCTGTACTTTACCTGTTAACTGCAGGCTGAAATAGACATTTTGTTCAGGCTCAAGATAAGGAATAAATATTAAAGAATCAATTTGAGAGTAAATAATTGATAGGATAGGATCACATACTAATTAAACAGTAAGGTACAGAGAAACATTTGTTAACAGAGGTCAGAATTATTTCAATAATTACAGAAGCAAACCCTTACACTTTCTGTACCTCACAAAGAATTGTGGTCTAAACTCTCAGGGGAAGGGGATAGAAAAAATAGGGAAGTTTCTAGTGGAGGGGTTGAGACACAGAACTCTGGTGGTGGAAACTGTATGGAATTATACCCCTGCTACTTATAATCTAGTTAATCATTATAAAATCACTAACAATTTTAAAATTCAATTATCGAATTCAGTCAGGCTACATCAAGGTTTCCAGCTTCTGCACAGTTGATGTTTTAGACAGAAAAAATTATTATTGGGACTATAATGCACATGGTAGAATGTTTATTAGCTAGATGAATAATTTAATACATCAACTTGACTAGCTAGAGAGTGTCCAGATTAAACATTACTTTTGAGGGTGTCAGAATGAACTCAACATTTGAATCAGTGGAATTACCATAATAGGTTGTCCTCTCCAAAGTGGCTATCATCCAATCTGTTAAAAACTTGAATAGAAAAAAAAAAAAAAAAGGCAGAGGAAGAACTTGCCCTTTTGTGTACAACAGCTTGACTTGGAAATCTTGCTTCATTTTTCCCTTGCTCTGAGACATAAATTTAAGCCATCAGTTTCCTATGCTGAAAGAAGATGGTGAGATGGTAGATGGTATGGGGGAGATAAGAAACTGTACATATTGACACCAACAATATTGAAAAGCATCTAAATTAAAAATGTCATTATTTTCCTGTGTTCTCTGGCTTTTTAATCTAGACTGAATAGTACCACTGATATTCCTGGGTCCTCAACTTATACATGGGAGATCGTGGAACCTCTTATTCTCCACAACTGTATAAATGAGAATGTGTGTGTGTGTGTGTGTGTGTGTGTGTGTGTTTTCTCCCTACTAGTTCTGTTCCTCTGGTGAGCCCTAGCTGAGTACCAAGTTCCACTCACTCTATGCCAGTTAGTACTAACATTGCCTCCCTCATCACTACGTTCATTAGTTTGTAACTAACAAAAATATCTGCAGACTTCTATTAATAGATTATATATCCAAATATTAAGAAATGTTCCCTGAAAGAAAAACCAGCTCCATAAACAAATCCATATGTAAACATCCCATATCAGTTGAGTGAGATGTCTGAGAAGTCTCTAATAGAATTATTTTCCTATCAAACTGAGACAAACAGGGGATAATTTGAGAAAATAAGAATTATGCATTTGGGAAACATTTCAAAGAGGAATAAAATTATTGTCAGACCAAAATACAAGATTATGAAAGGCAAGTGATTAACTATATCCATTAAGATCGTACACATTCACTTCAAAGATGCTGACTTCACTGATCTCGGGGATTAATTTCAGTCAGGTTCACTTCTTCTTCTTCTTCTTCTTCTAGCGTTTGCAAAGTCAGGTTCACTCATACCCATAAATGCACCTGACAATGAAATGCAAACAGTCACCAACTAATTACAAGAATAATTACCTTTAATAAATACTTCTGCATCTACAATTTGGGGCAGAAGGAAAATTGCCTAAGATAAAGTAAAAAGAAAAAGAGCTTTGGAAAGCACCAAGAAGCAATCGTCCTCAATAGACAAGTGCATTGTGTTCCCGCAGGTGGAAAAAAAAAAAAAAAGCCTCAAGAAATTGAAACATTTATTGCTCAACAACTTGTTTGGCTTTGTATGTTAACTCTCTTTTCAGCCACCAGGTTCCAGATGTCATCAGGATGCCGGCCAGGCTTCCCTGGACTGAAGACCCCACCAATGTGTCCTGGAGCTCCGCTTCCCCAGAGACCCACCCTACTAGGGAAAGAGAGAGGCAGACTAGGAGTATGGATCGACCAGTCAACGCCCATGAAGCAATTACAGAAGCCAGACCTTCCACCATCTGCAACCCACAATGACCCCTGGGTCCATGCTCCCAGAGAGATAGAGAATGGGACAGCTATTGGGGAGGGGATGGGATATGGAGATTGGGTGGCGGGAACTGTGTGGAGTTGTACCCCTCCTATCCTATGGTTTTGTTAATGTCTCCTTTCTTAAGTAAATAAAAAAAAAAGAAAGAAAAAAAAGAAATTGAAACATTCAAAATCACCCTAGCAATGTAGGTAGACCCTTTCCTTGTCTCCAGCTATCTAATTATAGAGACATTATTTTTTGAATTTGAGAAACAATTTCTGCTTTCAATTACCATTTAGAAGTTCACTAACAATTGATCCCTATGGGTAGAAAAAGAAAAAAAAAAACGAACATGGAGACATATTCACAATGGTTTCTCCCATGAGTCAATAACTTACTTTTTCCTAGGGTGTAGATAGAAAGAAATAATTCTTTTTGATAGCATAAGTGAAATTTAATACAGAATTCAGAATATAAATAAAATAATTTATATTTGGAATATTCACTATTATAGGGGACTATAGAGCAAATATTAGAGGGGATCTTTTATCATAGCTTTTTTTTCTTTCAAATGTAAAGTTTTGAATGAAGGCTTCAGAACTCTAAGAGACAAGTATCAATCAAAAAGATATTTAATGAAGTCCCATAATTTTCTTCTTTTTACTTGTTCCCTAATTTTTAAAAATTATCTTGATTTATTTATTGGATAAAGACAACCAGAATCAAGAGGGAAGGAGTTCATAGAGAGGAAGAGAGACAGAGAGAAACTTGCAACACTGCTTTACTGCTTATAAAACTTTCCTCCTGCAAGTGGGGACTGGGGCACTCTAACCCTTGTCCTTGTACACTGTAACATGTGTACTCAACTAGGTGTACCATTACTCAGCCCAAAGACCCTTAATTTTATTTATTGGATAGAGACAGCTAGAAATCAAAAGGGAAGGAGGTGGTAGAGAGCGGGGAGTGATACCTGCAACATTGCTTCACCACTTGCAAAGCTTTCCCTCTGCAGTTGGGCACTTAGGGCTCAAACACTGGTCCTTGTGCATTATAACATGTGCACTTAGTCAGGTGTGCCACCACCCAGCCCCAAGTCCCTTAATTTTCTACTCATGGTAACATTAAGTCATAATCAGATGCAGGGTTTCTAGCTCAGCAATCATATATATATATATATGTATATATATATATATATATATATATACCAATACAAAACAACTAACAACTCTACATAAAATATAACAAATATCATATTGTGTTAAATAAAATAAACTCAAAAGTCCACATACTGTAGATATATTTGAAATATTTGGAATCAATAAAGAAAGAAAACAGACTCACGGTTGACAGAGGTTGAGAAAAAGGACAAATGGGGGATGAATTAACTCCCTACTGGGTGCAAGTTTTACTTCTAGGGTGATGAAAATATTTTGAAAGGAGACAGAAATGGTAGTTGTACAACATTGTGATTTACCACTGAATCACATACTTCAAAACAGTTAATTTTGTTATATATTAATGCCACTTCACTTCAATTATGTATATGTCTGCATGATTAGAAAAAATTAAATGTTTTACAGCAAATGCTAGCAAAGGGATTTTCAAAGTTAACCCAATTGCCAAATAATTTGGTTGTAGTAATAACTATCTATTGCCTTCTTAAACCCTAAGACAGCAGGGACCTTCCCCTTTCTCTACAAAGCCCATATTTCTCCCAGTCCTGTAATCTCTAGGGTGGAGCTTACTCTTCTGCACGCTTCTCTCAAGTCATACCAACTGAGACTGCATCTGCTGATCCCAACCTAAGCAATGCAATCAGTACCATCTCAGCCTGTTACACTTTGGACTGTGTCCAGAGATGTTAGGCATAGACTGTCAACACTTCAGCTTCATTACTCTGGTAAGACCTTTCCTTTCTCAGAGGACTCCTTAATTCAAGTTCGGGTGGCACATTTCTTAACACAACCTCAAAACCTAGATATAGTCCAGGATCCATGAGATAGGGCACATGTACATGTGTCCATAAGTTAAGGAAAATATATATACCTTAAATCAAAAGTGCACAATAGTTTGCAGTGAGTCAATGAATGAAGCAAGCAAGTAGAAAGAACTAAAAAAGACATCTTAAAGTACCTAATGAATCAGTTTATACTTAGACCTAGAAATACCTCCTCACCTACCTCCTATTACACTTCCCTCAATCACCCCAAAGAGAACCTTGTCAGATAACGTAAGGACTACAAAAGCTGAATAAGGACAAGAGACTGGCAGACTTTAATGATGACTCTTTAGTCGCTACCAGGCCACCCCATCGCCTGAGGCCCTAGTCAGGGAGTCCTGGGATTCCCACAAAGACATGATGGGCCTAGACCTCTAACAGATCCCTCTTGACATTGTCACTGGTCATCTCCATCAGGAACAACACAATGGACCACTTTGTGGGCCCCTATAGGATCTTGCTCTCAATGTGAATCAACAATGGTAGGGAACGTTCCACTCTCTGAAGGGAGGTTGGACAACTTATTCTACCCAAGGAAGATGGGTCCTGAAATTAGCGCAGCCTGCTATGTTCCAAGCCGTGACCACAGAATGTGAGCTGAGACCTACAGTGATGTAGAGGTTACATAGGCTTTTGCATGGAATATGGGCCCCAGATCAAATCAGTGGAGTTTACAGTTGACAATAGTTATATACTTTTCCCATATTTGGGAGCTACCCTCTTCCCTGATGCAACTTTTTGGTCCTTTTTCCAACTATGACACCATCTCCCCAGACAATAACCTGCATCCACCTGCATATTAGCTGTCAGAGTCAGGCAAAAACCTTACCTAAAATAGACCTACTGGCTTTTTCCACAACGTAGACCCCCAATCTTCATCTACAGTGTTCTTGCCTTTAGGTTCATGATTAATCAACAATTTGTTCTGCTTTATATCTTAACTTTTTTTAGCCACAGTTTTCAGATGATACCCTGATGCCAACCTAATTTCCCTGGGTAGACGGCCCCACCATGTGTCCTGGAGCCCTGCCTCCCCATATCCCTGCTCCACTAGGGAAAGAAAGAGACAGGCTGGGAGTATGGATCGACTTGCCAAGGTCAAAGTTCAGCGGAGAAGCAATTACAGAAATCAGACCTTCCACCTTCTGCACCCCACAATGATCCTGGGTCCATACTCACAGAGGGATAAAGAATAAGGAAGCTGTCAAGGGAAGGGAGTAGATACGGAGTTCTAGGGTTGGGAATTATGTGGAATTATACCCCTCTTATCCTATGGTCTTGTCAATATTTCCATTTTATAAATGAAAATTTTAAAATAAATAAAAACAAAGGAAATTTATAAGTGAAAAAATGTTTAAGAAGTCTTTAACAGGGGAAGGCTGAGCTGTGACACACCCAGTTGAGTGCATGTAACCATGGGTAAGTTCTTGGGTTCAAGCCCCCAGTCCTCACCTACAGAAGGGAAGCTTCATAGTTACACAGTGCTACTGGTGTTTCTATTTATCTCTTCTGCTCTATCTCCCTTTCTTCTATCAGTTTCTTTCTTTCCTATCAACTTAAATAAATATATTTTTAGAAAGAAGTCTCTAATGTGATTTTACCTATTCATATATATCCATGTTGAACACATGCATATACACAATGTATATGTATAACTACATGTAGTTATGTGTACATATAGTCCTTTAAATATATCCTCAAGTGTCGGGCTGAGCTTCAGTGACCGGAGACAGACGACCAGGGACTCATAGCTGAGCTGTACGCAGTATCTCTTTATTCATGTAGAATGCAGCGCAATCTAAACTAAGCTAAGCTAAACTAAAACTAATATACTTGCCAAGTAGGGTGTAAACAGGATGTGATGTAGAAAGGGTGGAGAGAAAAGTGACTGGTGAAAATCAGGGTATGACAAGGAGAGGGGGCGGAGCAGGCTAGAATTCTACCACTGAACCACCAATGCCCTGGAGGGAGGGTGGTGCTTAGTTAGTGATTTATGTAAATAGACCACAGCTTTGAGTGGGATCAAACCAATGCCATGCAGGCATGCCCGTGCTTAGTTAAGCAGGATTAGAGACAGAAGCCGGGGGAGCTGGCATACTACCCAACACTCAAGTTAATAAATGATAGAAACCACAAGGAACCAAAACTTTGGAACGAGATGGAAATACAAGTGATCATATGAAACTACAGCTATATTTGGATCTTTGATAAATTTCCTAACTAAAGGAATAGGTTTTTAAAATTTTTTTAAAAATACTTATTCATTTATTTATTTATTTTCCCTTTTGTTGCCCTTGTTCTTTTATTGTTGTAGTTATTATTATTGTTATTGATGTCCTTGTTGTTGGATAGGACAGGGAAATGGAGAGAGGAGGGGAAGACAGAGAGGGGGAGAGAAAGGTAGACACCTGCAGACCTGCTTCACTGACTGTGAAGCAACTCCCCTACAGGTGGGAAGCCAGGGGCTTGAACCCGGATCCTTATGCCAGTCCTTGCGACGGTCCTTGCACTCTGCGCCACGTGCGCTTAATCGGCTGCGCTACTGCCCGACTCCCAGGAATAGGTTTTTAATGGCAGCACAGAACAGGAGGCAATGCTAGAGATGTTAGAACCAAGATCCTTTTAGTCCCAAGATTAAAAAGAATTAATCTCCTATCCCTCTCATTAATAAGTAAATGAAATACATAAAAATAATTAATCAATGAAAATGTTTCTTGGATACAATCTCCTGCCTAAAAGATAAAAGAAATGGAACATGTCTGAGCTTAGATTCTAGATGTGAAAAAAAAAGTTTCTTCAAAGCAAAAGACAGTGCAGGGTGAAGCCTCAGTGTGCTGTATTCTTTTTTTTATTTATTTATTTTATTTATTTATTCCCTTTTGTTGCCCTTGTTGTTTTATTGTTGTAGTTATTATTGTCATTATTGTTGTTGGATAGGACAGAGAGAAATGGAGAGAGGAGGGGAAGACAGAGAGGAGGAGAGAAAGATAGACACCTGCAGACCTGCTTCACCGCCTGTGAAGTGACTCCCCTGCAGGTGGGGAGCCAGGGTTCGAACCGGGATCCTTATGCCGGTCCTTGTGCTTTGCGCCACCTGCGCTTAACCCGCTGTGCTACAGTCCGACTCCCCTCAGTGTGCTGTATTCTATTGCAGCAGATTCAAGGAAATCAAAAAGGGAAAGAGGAGTACTAAGGGAAGGAGGGGGGCATAAGTCTTTATGCTGGAATAAGATGGTGGATTGATTAAGTGTGAAGTGTATTGCTATCCGTTTCAGGGAAATGCGAACATGAAACTTAATGACAGCAACAACAAAAATCCTGTAAATCGGCATTTCTCCAATAAAGTAATACTGGAAATGCATATATCTTTCTTGAAAAACTGTAATAGCCAGCTCTAATGAACAGTAGAAATGGCAGGGAAGCCAAACACTCATAATCAAAATAGATGGCCATAATCATTGCATCAAAACGACATATATGAGAAGTTAAAATCAATAGATGCCATTAGTGCACTGGGAATTTAAAAAAATGATAATATATAAAAATGATTTTAGGGGGCCAGGTGGTGGTGCACCTGGTTGAGCTCACATGTTACAGTGCCCTGGTTCGAGTCCCCGGTCCCCACCTGCAGGGGGAAAGCTTCACGAGTGGTGAAGCAAGACTGCAGGTGTCTCTCTATCTCTCTCTCCCCTCTCAATTTCTGACTAGCTCTATCCAATAAATAAATAAAGATAATTTTTAAAAAATTTAAAAAAAGAATCTTTAGAAAATGATTTTAAAATGAAGGATCATAATTGTGACTTTTGAGATAAAGTGTATGGAACTGGAGAAGTTTATGCTTAGTGAAGCAAGTAAGGAGGTGAAGGACAACTACGGAATGTATGTGGAATATAGAAAAATGAGAATAGGAATGTAAAAAAGCAAAACGTCAACCTATTTCTAAGACTGTGAGAGAACTATAGTGATTATCGATGGGGGGTGGAGATGTGGATACACACCTTTGGTGATGGGAAAGGTGAAAATAAATAAATACTAAATAAATAAATGCTTAAATAAATAACCAGATAAGATGTACTCTCTATATATCTGTGAAGCTGGTTATTGCAAGTGACTGTGGAAAAGGCTGATTACTGTATAAAAGGGCCAGCGCCATTGTGCCCAGGGCCCAGTCTCCTGTGGAAATGAGTCCAGCTGGGTCTGCCAACAGAATAAACACAGCTTCCTGCATTACAGAGAGAGGAGGGGGGAGAGAATTATGGAAAATGAAGACATAATCAAATGAAAGTATCTAGCTTTTTTTTTCCAAAGCTGAGAGGCAGTGAAGTAGAGACAGAGAGAAGAAGGGGAGACAGCACAGCACTGCTTCACTGCTCACGATGCTTCCTTTTAACACAGTAGTCTTATGTGATAGGGAAGATAAGAGTCCCTATGGTTAACAGGGCTGGGTGGTGGTGCACCTAGTTGAGCACACATGTCACAAGGCGTAAGGACCCAGGTTTGAGCCCCTGGCACCCATCTGCAGGGGAAAAGGTTTATGAGTGGTGAAGCAGGGTTACAGGTATCTCTGATTCTCTCCCTTTCTTGATTTCTGTCTCTATCCAATATGTAAATAAAGATAATTTTTTAAAAAAGTTTTAGAAAAAGAGTCCCCATGGTAAAGTGCACATTCTACTGGGTGAGCCATCTCACTCTGTCTTTCAACTGTATCCAGAAAAATGGCCATGAGAATAGCAAAGTGATGCATACATGAGTCCCAGCAACAACCCCAGTGGCAAATAATAATAATAATCACTATTATTATTGTTATTATTATTATTGATGAAAGGGTGATGGAACCTATGGTATGTTTGTCTAAGTGCATGCAAGAAAAAATTGACAGTGATACAAGAAATGTGATTGTGGGGGAGAGGAGTGGAATTCTGGGAACAAAGAAACTAAAATAGATGCGGCTGGAATATGATAATGTTGTGAGTTTAGCTCTGTATAAAAATGTGGTTTTGCTTTGTCTGAGTCACGATGAAAAATGTGTTTCTCCTGATGGCTTATTTGGGGAGTGATTCCATAGAATTGCGAAGTAGGCTGGAGAAAGGGAAACAAGAAGGAAGGATAAAACATGGTGACCAGGGACTCATTCTCACCATGATCTCCTGGGAGACTTCACAGAATGTGCTTCACAGTTATCTAACTGGCTCACAGCTCCCAGGATAATAGCCCTGGGGTTGATACCTCTCCCACACTTCCTGTTTATGTGCCTGTGAACATTATGGGTTATTTCTGCAGGTGTCCCATACAATGGTATCAGAGGCATCTGGAAGTAGAAAGTAAGAAGTGCAATGCACAGTTGAGATGAGGAGCTGCAAGTTTTTTTCCTGTATAGAACTGGCTGCCACTCTCATGTCTGAGGGGAAAAAAAAGGGGGGGGGGGAGGATGGAATGCAGCAGCTGAAGAACTTGATACACTGCTTTAGGGAAGTAGACAATTTAGAAGTAGTTGCTTTATTACAAGAAACAAGAGTTCTGGTGAAATGTGGGCTTCATTCAATGCTCTTCCCATTCACTGTTTGGTCTCATCTCGGTCATAAATTAGGCTGGCAGATGGTTATTCTCCTTACACACCACGTCTTCAAACTGCTGAGATTTTAGCTCATGCCTCAGAGTTTCTTCTTTTCCCAATGTCCTTTATATTCTTGCACATTTACACAGTGGCTGTAAAAACCTGTTCTTTCACATAGCGACTTCATAATTTAACCTCAACTATTATTGCAACAAGATTCCTTAATTTCTCTATTACCTAGATGGATCAGTCCCAAGTGAGTCACTTGATATTCTTGTTAGTGAACAATTGAAACAAGCTCTTTCTACCTTAGGAAATGAAGAAAAAAAAACTGCTGGAAGGATATGGACTGGCTCACATGATTGGTGGGAAGAGACTAATGAACTAGGGTAATAAACAGGAGCCAAAGTTCCAGAATTAGCTGGGTTATGTATAAGCAGCTTAAGTCATTAAGGCGTATTTCTTGCTCAATCCATTAAGTCCTTCCTGGGTTGTTAACAGGGTGCCTCTGACAAACATGGTCAATAGGAGCCCCAGGATGATAAGGCTGTCACCATTTCAAACTATGCTTGGGACCATGCTAAAGGAAAAGAAAGCTCTAGAAGATCTCATTCACCAATTAAATTGTTGGCCCTACCGTAACAATCATCATTTCCAGCCAATTCACTGGTCCTAACAGGTCATGTGACTCCACTCCAATTCAAGGTAGCTTGGAAATGAACTTTTGCCATATACCCAGAAGAAAAAGGAAGAACTGGAAATATTTGGCAAGCAATATTCAGGACTATCAAAGTCACATAGAAGGAAACTTACCTTGGTTAGAGCCCTATCACTGGGTTGCTCACTACAAAATAAAGCCTAAGCTGCTGTGATTATTCATACTGATTTCAAAGTCTAGGATGCATCCTGAACTATAGGGTCATATTCATGAATGGGGCATAAAAGGTGATGCTAAAGGGCTGGGGAGTCAACATAATATCTATATAAAAGATGTCAGGGCCGGATGTTGGTGCGCCTAGTTAAGTACATGCATTACAGTGTGCAAGGATGCAAGTTCAAGCCCCCAATCCCCACCTGCAGGGGAAAAGCCTCATGAATGGTAAAGTAGGGTTGAAGGTGTATCTCTCTGTCTCTCTCCTTCTCTCTCTCTCCCCCTTCCTCTCAATTTCTGGCTGTTTCTATCTGATAAATAAAGAAAGAAAATTAAAAAATAAAAAATAAAAGAATTTCATGCCTGAGGCTCAGAGATTCCAGACTCAATCTCCAGGGCCAACATCAGCAAGAGCTGAGTGGTGCTCTAGACTCTCTCTCTCTCCCTCTCTCTCTCTCTCTCTCTCTCTCTCTCTCTCTCTCCCTCTCTCTCTTTCTCTCTCTCTATCTCTAACAAAAAATATTTTTTAAAGTTATTTCTGAGGTATAGAGTTGGCACAAAGCAGAGAATAGTTAACTTTAATAGGGATGAGATTCACTAGTCAGTGATGGGTATTTTTAGAAGAACTTCAAGGGAGAGAAGTTATATAATACTTGCCTTGGGGGAAATGAAAAATGTGGTATATCAGGAATATAAAAGAACAGCAAGAGCTGAGACTGGACTTAGGACTGCTAGATTAAAAACATATGCACACAGTTTAATTTTAACTGTATATAAACAGGAAATGTTATTTTCTAGCATAAATATGTCCCAAGTTATATTTGGGACAAATTTATAGTTGAAGTCTTAAAATTTAGCTAAAACTAAGTGCCCCACACTTCCTACCTTAACTAAAACATCATCTTATGTCATCTTTGTGATATGCATTTCAAATAATCAGTCTTCCAGGAAACCCTCCCTGAACCCTTGGATTATACTGTGTTCTTTTTTTTATGGGTACACTTAATTTGTCCCTGTCACGGCATATAACTCATTTCTATAATGTTATTATGGAAGTCTGTGTTCTCTTCCATTCTCTGATCTTTCTTGGGTCCAGACAGAATTTTGTATTCCCAACAAGAAGCATAAATATTAGCTGACCTAAGTTGATGTCTGTAAGAGTATAGGCGTGCCTTACAAAACAAAATAATCATACAAACCAAAAAAAAAAAAAAAAAGGACAAACATGCCAATCCAAAGAGACTTAAAGAAAAAGACTGCCATTAATTTCTGTTTCTCATGTGATGAAAGAAATGTGAGATTCTAACAAGTGACTGCCAGCTACGCCTCGTACTGGGTGAACGGAAAGGGCAGTTGTAAAAATTTCCAAGAAATCATATAGTACTATTCAAAAGGCATCAAAGTTCAAATAATATCAAAGTTTGACCTTTCAGTGTAAATATATGCCTGATATGAAACTTTAGGAAAAAACAATTAGAATTTTTTTTTCCATCTCAGAAGCTGAAATGTTAAGAAAATGTAAAGCAAATGGTATTTTGAAAGAAAAAACAGCATTGTAAGCCACCAAACAGCCTAGCAAGGAAATTTAATCCTGCTTAAATTTGAGAAAGCTCAACAATAAAAAAAATCAAATTAAAAATCAAAAGTATGTCTTCTTGGTTCAAGCCTATAGTTATACAGGAATATAAATTAGAATCCAAGATGCTAAGGGACTTGACCAAGGCTGTGGAACTTATCAATCACTAGAGATTAAAGTTCCCCTGATCTCCTGCTCAGTATTGTAAATGCTTATAGATTACTTCGATGGATGTTTTTTTTAATTTCTTTATTGGAGGATCATGGTTTATAGTCAACAGTAAAATACAGTAGTATGTACATTTGTATCATTTCTCAGTTTTCCATATAAAAATTCACTCCCAACTAGAGGTCCTCCTCTGACATTATGTTCCAGGACCTGAACCCCCCCCCTAAAAAAAAAAACCCAGAGTCTTTTAATTTGGTGTAATACATCAACTCTAGTCCAAGTTCTGTTTTGTGTTTTCCCTTCTATTCCTATTTTTCAACTTCTGTCTATGAGTGAGATCACTCCATGGTCTTCCTTCTCTGTTTGGCTGATATCACTTAACATGTAATGGATGATTATTAAGATCATTGAATAATCTATTCAAATATTTGCTAGAAGATCCATATAACAAATTTTTTTCTTTCTCTCCATTTTAACTGAGTACTTCATTGTATCAAAGTCTTTGGTTTGGTGGTTCTTTTCATGGAAAATAAAAATAAGTCTCAATGTCACTTATTTGCTCTTCTCATATTTAAATCACTGTGATATTGATCTCTATAGTATTTCATGCTCAGATAAAAATAAAACAAATTTTACTGGGATACTCAGATAAAAATAAAACAAATATATTGTTCACCTGGGCAAAATACTCTGTGCACAGTTGGGTCCTTTGATGCTTTCTACATTAGTGGGCATAGATTAGTTATGATATATTCATATGAACTTACCCATTTTAAGAATAAAGGAAGAGGGGCCGGGTGGTGGCATACCTGGTTGAGTGCATATGTTACAATGGCAAGGACCCAGTTTGAATCCCTGGTCCCCACCTTCAGGAGGAAAGCTTTGCTAGTAGTGAAGCAGTGTCGCAGGTGTCTCTCTCTCTCTCTCTCTTACCCATTCCCTCTTGATTTTTTGCTATCTCTATCCAATAAATAAAGTTTAAAAGAATAAAGGAAGAACTACTCCTGTTTATCTGCATTTTCATATACTCTTAAACATTTTATTTTAAATGTTTATGTCAAATGTTAAATGCAAATTGTATTTTACATTTCCTAAAGAAAAAAAATGTGGAGAAAAATAGCTTTCAGTTACTGATTCATGACAACACCACTGCCTTGTAATGATATAGTTTTACTATTATCAAGAGAAGCTCATGGAGATCCTAAGAACTCTGCCCTTTAACAAGGAATTAATAATTCATGTGCTGTACACATTAAAAAGCTTCTGTTGCTAAAGATTAGATTTAAACCCATTCTCTTTGCTATGAGTTGCCTTACACTCATTTTGCTATGAAGGAGAAACCACAAGCATGCAAGACACAAATCTTACCCAGGGTAAAGTGTATTAAATTTCAAGGAACTTAAGTCCTAGAGCTCCCTCTTGGCCAATTCTCACTGAATGTCCAATATCCATTCTATTTAATCTCCTTTTTCTGCACTTTACTATGCATTGTTCTTGCTTTTAATCTACAAAATCTCTAATTGCCCTGTAATAACACAAGCTTAGAGAATCTACTTAAAGAATTTCCTTATAAATTTACTCAATAATCTTTTAAGGTACATGATACCTGTACTTGAATTCCAAGAACTTAAGACAAATGTCTGCTCATAAACAGTAATATTGGGGAGCACAATAACTATTAAAAACATCCTGTTAGCTATCTGACAAAGAAAATTTTTCTTTGAATACTTTGGCTTAAACCTTCTAATTTTACCCAAATACTTACAGATTTGGATCATTTTTGGACACTTATCTTGCTTTCTGCAACCAAATAATGTCAAGTACAAAAAAAATTACTCTAGAATATATTCAGAGTCTTAATATACTAATAATTTGTCTAATATCACCAAAGTGCTATTTTACTAACATCATTTCTTTTAAGTTTTAAGATATTGTTTTGAGCTAAACGTTGTTAGTATTCCATTTTGAGCTGGAAAACTAGAACCCAAAAGCTATATTTTCATGCCACATGGTAGCTTAAAAAATAAAAAAGAAGGGAGTCGGGAGTCGGGAGGTAGCGCAGCGGGTTAAGTGCACATGGCATAAAGTGCAAGGATCCCGGTTCAAGCCCCTGGCTCCCCACCTGCAGGGGAGTCGCTTCACAGGCCATGAAGCAGGTCTGCAGGCGTTTACCTTTCTCTCCTCCTCTCTGTCTTCCCCTCCTCTCTCCATTTCTTTCTGTCCTATCCAACAACAACTACATCAATAACAACAACAGTAACTACAACAATAAAACAACAAGGGCAACAAAATGGAATAAATAATAAATATTAAAAATAATGAAAAATAAAAAGGAATAATTGACAAAGAAGAGGTAGGTTAAATACACAATGAAAAAAATGATAATCCCCAAAACCAATGAATTTGTAAAAAAAAAAAAAAAAAAAAGGTTACTAACTTGTCTTGGACTTTGTGAGAACTATGGTAGTTATCTGGCTAGGGACATCAAATTTTGGTGAAGAGTATGCGAACTTGCACTTCGCAAGTGTGGCTGTGATATTGTACCCCTGAAATCCTGTAATTTGGAGTTAGCACTTAACAAAAGTCTTTTGTTTTGAGATAAAATAAAGGGAACATTATTTTCCTCTAGGGAAGATTTGAGCACCATACATTCTAGTTCATAGCCTCTGATATTACTGCCAACAGATGACAGATTCTCAATCTATGAATCCCATACTTTATGTTCACACACTTTTCCTTTTAATTGCCTTATCTCTGGCATATGTATCTGGCCATTGTACCTACAAATGTTTTCTTTTGATATCAGAATTAGATATTCTGTGGTAATTAGAGAAGCAGCTGGAAGATAATATAATGAACTTTGTTCCAGATAAAAAACTTCACTGCCTTGGATGCTTTGTTTTTTCCCTTTCCACCTACTTATGAGTGAGGTCATCCAATATATATCCTACTCTTGCCTTATCTCACTTAATACGACTCTTTCAATCTCCATATAAGATGAGGTGAAGTATGTGCATTTTTGCTTTCCGAAGATGATGTTAATCTTCTTTAAACAATGGTAGAGAATGTCCCGTCCTCCGAAGGAAGGATGGACAACACACTCTATGCTATACCTGAGGAAGATGGGTCGATACTGGGGCAGCATGGAATGTTCCTACTCATGACCACAGAATGTGAGCTCAGATCTACAGGGATTCAGAGGTCACACAGGCTCCTAAGCCAATTATGGGCCCCAGATCACATCAAATCGATGGGCTTTACAGTCAACAATATTTATACCCCTTTCCCATATTAGGGAGCTACTCTCTTCCCTGATCCAGCTTTTTGGTCCTTTTTCCAGCCATGACATCATCCCCCCATGCAATAACTTGGATCCACCTGCATATTAGATTTCAGGATCAGGCAAAAACATAGCTACAGGCCCTTTGAAATATAACTCAAATATGCCTACTAGCTATCTACAAAATGGAGGACCCCTCAACACTTCATCTGCACTATTCCAGCCGTTAGGTCCATGATTGTTCAACAATTTGTTTGGCTTTGTATGTTAACACTCTTTTCAGCCACCAGGTTCCAGATGCTAGCAGGATGTGACCAGACTTCCCTGGACAGACGACCCCACCAATGTGTCCTGGAGCTCCACTTCCCCAGAGCTCTTCCCCACTAGGGAAAGAGAGAGGCAAGCTGGGAGTATGGGTTGACCTGTCAATGCTCATGTTCAGCAGGGAAGCAATTACAGAAGCCAGATCTTCAACCTTCTGCATCCCACAATGATCTTGGGTCCATACTCCCAGAGCGATAAAGAACAGGAAAGCTATCAGGGGAGGGAATGGGATACGGAGGTCTGGTTGTGGGAATTGTGCAAAGCTGTACCCTTCTTATCCTATGATTTTGTCAGTGTTTCCTTTTTTTAAGATTTTTTATTATTTATTTATTTATTCCCTTTTGTTGCCCCTGTTGTTTTATTGTTGTAGTTATTGTTGTTGTCAGATAGGAGAGAGAGAAATGGAGAGAGGAGGGGAAGACAGAGACAGGTAGAGAAAGACAGACACCTACAGACCTGCTTCACCTTGTGAAGCGACTCCCCTGCAGTTGGCGAACCAGGGGCTCGAACCTGTATCCTTAAATCGGTCCTTGTGCTTTGCACCACGTGCCCTTCACCTGCTGCGCTACTGCCTGACTCCCCAGTGTTTCCTTTTTATAAATAAAAATTTTTTTAAAAATCACAAATTAGCACAGAAACTTTTCTTTTAAATTCTTCCTAAAGATAGTTATTGTTCAAATATATTTAACTATTCAAATATATATATTTGGATAATATATATTAACTTATTAATATATAATATTAATTCGGATAATGATTTATATTAAAATAATATATATTAACTATCCAAAACAGTTATTGTTCAAATATATTTAACTCTTGCTAGAAAGAAAGTGATATCTCATTACTAATTTGGTGAGCATCTTTTCAAATACTTCTTGATTATTGTATTTACTCTTCTGTCAAATATTTATTCAAATCCTTTGACATCCTCTTCTCCAACTGGAAGGGGTTTTTTGTTATAGATATTGATCCATTGACTGTCCCTTGTGTTGCACATATTAGTTCCAATTTCATTTATTAATTGTGATAACACTTGACCCAAGACAGAGTTAAAATATCTATATGGTTGCTTTCTGAGTTTCAAGTGATTAAGAATGTCTTCTCATTCATTAGATCTGTGCTAATACAGGAGGCACAGGCTACATGTAATTATTGAGTATTTTAAATGTGTTCACCCCATACTGAAATGTACTTTTTTAAAAAAACTATATTTATTTATTGGATATAGACGACCAGAAATCAAGAAGGAAGGGTGAGACAGAGGGGGAGCAACAGAGAGACATCTGCAGCCTTGCTTCACCACTTGTTAAGCTTTCCCTCTGCAGGTGGGGACCAGAGGCTTAAAACTGGGTCCTTGCACACTGTAGCATGTGAGCTCAACCAGGTGCACCACCTCCCAGCCCCTTTGAAATGTGCTTTAAGAAAAAACTACAAAAGGGGGCCAGGAGGTGGCTCACACCCCGTCCCCCTACACTGAAGCAGGTCTTCAGGTGTCATTCTCTATCTCCCACCCCCTTCTCAATTTCTTTCTGTCCTATCAAAACAAAACAGAAAAGAAAATTGAGAAAAGAAAAACGAAAATGTGGCCTCTTGGAATGGTGGATTGGTAGTACTGACACAGAGCCCTAGCAATAAGCCTGGTGGGGGAAAAAAGTATAAACCAGATATTTGAAGAGTATGAAAAAAAAGTCTAAAATTTGAATCATTATTAACTTTGAGTTGATTACATGTTGAAGTTATTTATTGGGATATATAAGACGAAATCAAGTATATTACAAATTGTATCTGTTTCATTTTGCTATTTACTTTCAAAACCAGAGAGTCCGTGTGTGACTTGTGTTCTAGTTCCTGGGATATGCCCATTCTATCAGCTATGTAAATACTTTGCTTTCTCAAGGAATTATAAATTTTTAAAAATCATTTCTGAATAATAGTAGAGTCACAGGAAATTGCAAATATGGAGTGACACTTCATGCTTTCCACCATAATGACATCTTGCATGAATGTAGTAAAAATATAGTGCATGTTAAAATGATGACATTGGCATAATCTACACAGCTTATTTAAATCTTACTAGTTTCATTTCTCTCTGTGTGTATGTATAGTACGATATAATTTTATCACGTGTGTATTCATGTAACTAACCCCATAATCAATATACAGAACAGTGCCATTACCATAAGGTTACCTCTTGTCATTTGTGTTTAACCACAACCACCTTCTGTCTCTTTTCTCTAACCCCTAAAACCATTAATCAATTTTCTGTATTACTATAATTCCATCAATTTTTTAAAATATTTATTTATTACCTTTTGTTGCCCTTGTCGCTTTATTGTTGTAGTTATTATTGTTGTCGTCATTGTTGGATAGGACAGAGAAATGTAGAGAGGAGGGGAAGATAGAGAAGGGGAGAGAAAGATAGACACCTGCAGACCTGCTTCACCGCCTGTGAACCGGCTTTGACCTAGCACGTTATGATCGGGCCCTCCTCAATCGCTATCGAACAGGCCATGGCCGGTGCGCCGCTATGTTCCATCGCTGGGGAACCAGAGACGACCCGAACTGCCCCTGCGGCTCCAGACAGACTATGACCCACATAGTCAACGACTGCCACCTCTCCAGATTCAAAGGAGGTCTCGAAACTTTACATCAGGCTCAACCTGATGCTGTTGACTGGCTACGGAAGAAGGGCAAACGCTAGAAGAAGAACCGCCTGTGAAATGACTCCCCTGCAGGTGGGGAGCGGGGGGGCTCGAACTGGGATCCTCAAGCATGTCCTTGCACTTTGCGCCACGTGGGCTTAACCCTGGGTGCTATCGCCCGACTCCCTCCATCAATGTTTTTAAAATATTTTAGTTATTTATTTTTATTGGATAGATACAGAGAAATCAAAGGGGAAAGGGAGGGGAGAAACAGATGGACAGGGAGAGAGAGGCTTGCAGCACTGCTTACCTCTCATGAAGATTTCCCCTTCCGCCTCAGGAGATATAAAGGACAGGATTTTCTAAAGAGTAGAGATAAAATTGATTGCACTACATTCCCGCTCATCAATAAAGATTGAACTGCATTCCCAGCTCAGCCATGAGTCCCTGGTCGTCTGTCTTCCGCCTGCGAAGCTAGCCCGGATGAGGAAGTACGTGGGATAGGGGGTGGGGAGAAGGAAAAAGCCCTCGGAAGTATCAAGCTTGCATCTAGCCAGTGGGGATTAAACTAATGCCCTGTAGGCAGGGCGGGTCTCAGATAAAGCAGTGATTATATAAATAGACCACAGCATTAAGCAATGCAACCTAACCTGATGATCAAAACAGAAGGGGTCTTAGAAGCAGAATTAGAAGCAGACCAACAGAGGGGTTGGTATATGGAGGTTTGGTGGTGGGAATTGCGCAAAGCTGTACCCCTCTTATCCTATGGTTTTGTCAATATTTCCTTTTTATAAATAAAAAATTTTTAAAAAGAAAAGTTTAAGACATAGAAGACCCTGTGAGGACATAGGAAGAAGACAATCATATACTAGCCAAGATAAGAAAACTGACAAAGGTGGTCCGGGAGGTGGTGCAGTGGATAAGGCATTGGACTCTCAAGCATGAGGTCCTGAGTTCAATCCCCGGCAGCACATGTACCAGAGTGATAATCTGGTTCTTTCTCTCTCTCCTATCATTTCTCATGAATCAATAAATTAAAAAATCAAAAAGTAAATAAATGAAATAAAACAACAAGGGCAACAAAAGGGAATAAAGAAATATTTTTTTAAAAAAAAAGAAAACTGACAATGAAACAAACCTTCTGGCACCTTGATCTTGGGCTTTCAGCCTTTAAAACTGTGAGGGAGCATATTTTTTGGTTGTTTAACTCACCCTGTTACATATTTTAGGTTAAATAAAATAATGCTTATCATATTTTTTTGTTTTATAAACATAATTAGTCAGTTATTTGTACTGATTCTTCTTGTTGACCAGAACTAGGTAAGGTCACTTATGCCTTTCTAATGGGAAAAAATAATAAGTGAAGGACTAGAATAAAGGAAGGAAGAAAATGAATCAATCAAGAGATTTAATCCTAAAAAGTAGGAAATTAGAGAATGAAGACATTTAAAAACTGACAGAGCATGGAGGGAAATCACTATTGTGAATAAACTCTTCCTTGGAAATACAAAAATTTACCTTTTGTTTAGAAAAATTTCAATGCTTGGCTAAATGTTTTTTTTTTTTTCCTCCCTATGAGCTTCCTAATCAGTCCCATGTTTTAATCACTGCATTTGATTACATAATAGCCATATAGTTTATGTTGATTTTGCAAGTGGAAGAACAAAATTGTCATAGTTCAATCAATGCAAACTTGCCAGAAATCAGATTACTTTTATGAAATAAATCATAACAACTGATATATGGAGAGTATTTCTTCTGATCTTTAATGACATGTTGCATCTAGAACAAAGAAACCTGTTTCACCTTTGTATATAGAAGCAGTTTCTTTTAATCTGCAAGTAAGTGTGTGACCCCTGTGAACGTAATGGAAGATTCAGTTTCACCCATTAACTGCATCTCAAAAAGATTAATGCCTCAGGATCATGCCAGGATATGTATAGATTTTAGTATATTGGTTTACAGTCTGTTTATTGCTTTTCTGTTCTCTTTCACAAAATATTATGATATGAGTAAGAAAAGGTGAATATTTCTAATACTCAGATGTTGGCTGCAACTTGAACATTAATTTACAAGTAGAGTTGCTATACTATCACTCACCTACTTACACGTCCAAGAATGCAAAACTATTTGCATCTGTTATTTTCGATTCCTCAACATTCTATCAGAAAACAAAAGGGGGTTGGGAGTCAGGTGGCAGTGCAGCGGGTTAAGCACATGTTAGGCGCAAAGCACAAGGACGGGAGTAAGGATTCCGGTTCATAGGCAGTGAAGCAGGTCTGCAGGTGTCTCGCTTTCTCTCTCCCCTCTCTGTCTTCCCCTCCTCTCTCCATTTCCCTCTGTCCTATCCAACAATGACGACATCAACAACAATAATAGCTACAAAATAAAAAAAGAAATAAAACAAAAGGTGCTTGAAGAAACAGAGTTCTAGGATGGTACTGTAGATGATTTTTTTTAAAAAAAATTTTATGTATTTATTAATAAGAAACATAGGAGGAGAGAGAAAGAGCCAGACATCACTCTGGTACATGTGCTGCCGGGGATTGAACTCAGAACCTCATGCCGGAGAGTCCGATGCTTTCATCCATTGTGCTACCTCCCGGACCACAGATGATTTTTTTTTTTTGCCTCCAGGGTTATTGCTGGGGCTGGATGCATGCACCATGAATTCACCATACCTGGTGGCCATTTTTCCATTGTTGTTGTTGCTTTTGCTGTTATTATTATTGTTGTTGCTATTGTTGTATAGGACAGAGAGAAATGGAGAGAGAGAAGGAGTAGATAGAGAGGGGTAGAGAAAGATAAACACCTGCAGACCTGCTTCACCACTTGGGAAGCGACCCCCCTGCAGGTAGGGAGCTGAGGGCTCGAACCCGGATCCTTTTGCTGGTCCTTGCGCTTCATGCCATATGTACTTGACCTGGCATGCTACTACCAGGTCCCCTGTAGATGATTTATAATATTGTTAAAATGAGGGAGCTAGGCACACTCAGTTAAGCACTGCATATCACGATGCACAAGGACCAAGGTTCAAGACCCCGCTCCCTACTCCTCACAAGAGTGGTGAAGCAGGTTTGCAGATGTCTTTCCGTGTGCCTTTCTCTATCTCACCTCTCCTCTCAATTTCTCTCTGTCCACTCAAATAAAATTGAAAGAAAAAGGAAAAAAGGAAAAACTGGTCTCCAGAAGCAGTGGATTCATAGTGCCAGCAATAATCCTGGTGATAAATACGTTGCTAACAGAACTCTTTTGTCATCAAATGATTTCCTCATAGCCTAGGTTCGATATATACCTCGTGGAAAGTCCCAAGAGACTGATTACATAAAATATGGTGGCAAGTTCATAGCCATGAGGGCATTTTTTCCCCTCTTTTCAGATAGAAAAGGACTTTTGAGATAAATCCCTTAAGTCTAAAATGCTGTATTTATGGCTTTTTCTTGGAAGCCATTTAAGTTAAAAATTGAGCCTGAAAATGAAGATTCTAATGATTTAAAAAACCCTGAGTTCATCTGAATTGCAAAAACACTTACTCATGATTTATCAGAAAAGTTGTTCTAATATAACTTTAAAAGGTTGGTAGCTGCTGAGGCGTGTAAAATGATTCACAGCGGGAAACTGGGAACTGGTTTAAACAATACAAGGTTTATTAGGGTGAAACAGGTAAAAGGCAAAATAAGCACTTATCATAGTAAAAAGTGGGTAGGGTGAAATTAAAGTCAAACAACTAAAATGGGGTGGGACAAAAAAATTGCAACACGTTGAGGTGCCATTTGTTGTAATTTAACTTAAAAGGGGTTTGGTTGGGGCTGCTGCGCTGTGTGAAAGGATTCACAGCGGGAGCTGGAATACCAAGTTTATCAGGGTGAAACAGGTAAAAGGCAAAATAAGCGATCATCATAAAGGGTTAAGAGTACGCTAGGTCCATAAGGTCTGAGTATAGTCATCAAAAGTTTAGTCCCATAAGATAAACAATTATCAGCTCTGGTAAAGGTTGCTCATGGCTGTAGAGGGGTCTAAAAGTTTACTGGTAGCAGAGTCACACGTGTTCAGTTCCCAGGAGATGTAGCCATGACGCACCTCCGCCAAGATGCTTCCGACCAGGAGAAGAAGCAGCAGCCAAAGAGAGAGAGAGAGAGTGACTTCCAGCTGGCTGTAATTTTAAGTCTATTCAGCCTACCCACAATGCTTTTGTACACCAGCACGGACTGGATCCACCCACAGTACACCATGCACCTGAGCAGATCACTGCATACTCTGTCACCAAGGCTGACGTCAGCACTGTGTGGGGACTTCCATCCATTGTCGCCGGTATACTGCATCACCACAAAAAGTAACAAGGTAGGATCTAACAATTGGAGAAAGGTGAATTTAACTGGCAATTTAATTAAAGAGTAAGGGGTTGTGGTTAACACACAGATCATTGATTTTCATAAGAAAAATATTCATAGGAAAGTAGGATATAATAAATGACAGTATGGCATTGTCATAATTTAGACTTTTGGAATCTTCATAAGAGAAACGTTTTTATGCCAGGAAATGGTACACAACCAACTTAGAATAAGAGATGTTTCATAGGGTGACTTTATGTAACTTTTTTTCACATAAATCTTGATAACTTGGTTTAGGAAACTAGGCAACCAACCAGAAATAGTAATTTGAACCCTCTATGCACAGGTGGTTCTTACAACTACAAGAACTCTTTCAAAACAGACATTAAAGATGACTAAGAATAAGTAATTTGCATACAGACATGATGAAGTGATCACCTCTCCAAGATGTCATAAGTAATACATAGGTGGGAGGCCTGGGGAGAGAGAGGCATATGATACATATGAAAGCAGTTCTAGGGGCCGGACTGTGGTGCATCAGCTTAGGTGCACATAGTATGAAACACGAGGACCTGCGCAAGGATCCTGGGTTCTAGCACCGAGCTCCCCACCTGCAGAGGGGTCACTTCACAAGTGATGAAGCAAGTCTGCAGGTGCCTTTCTCTCTTCCGCTATATCTTGCTCTCCTCTCTCAATTTCTCTCTGTCCTATCCAATAAAAAAAATTTTTTTTAATGGCCGCAGGAGCCATCAATTCATAGTGCAAGCATAAAACTACAGCAATAAACCTGGAGGCTAATAATAATAATAATAATAGTAATAAAGCAGTTCTAGATTACAGAAGCATATATATATATGTTTGATGATAATGTATATCATATATATGTTAGAGAAGTAGATACTTTTTAAAAATATTTATTTGTTTGATAGAACTGGGAGAAATTGAAAGGGCAAGGGAAAATAGAAAAACAAATACACACTTGTGATAACCCTGGAGAATAATAATAATAACAATAATAGCAGTTCTAGATTACAGAAGCATATATATATTTGATGATAATGTATAGCATATATATGTTAGAGAAGTAGATACTTTTAAAAAATATTTATTTGTTTGATAGAACTGAGAGAAATTGAGAGGGCAAGGGAAAATAGAAAAACAAATAGATACTTGAATCACTGCTTCACAGCTCATGAAGCTTCCTCCCCACTCCCAACATTCAGGTAATGTGTGTACTCAATCAGGTGTGCCAATGTGTGGATACTTATTTTCTATACGTTGAAACAGAAATAATGCATCTCCTCTTTGAGAGTTAAAATTAAAATCTCCGGCAGACTGGGAGTATGGATCGACCAGTCAACACCCATGTTCAGAGAGGAAGCAATTACAGAAGCCAGACCTTCCACCTCCTGCAACCCACAATGACCTTGGGTCCATACTCCCAGAGGGATAAAGAATGGGAAAGCTATCAGGGAAGGGGATGGGATATGGAGATCCGGTGGTGGGAATTGTGTGGAGTTGTACCACTCCTATCCTACGGCTTTGTTAATGTCTCCTTTTTAAAATAAATTAATTAATTTAAAAATTTAAAATCTCCATTTTGCTTACTACACATGAGGTTGCTTACTACCTAGGATGTTTTCCTGAAAGGTTAAGAAAACACTGATGAGTTTTTATTTAGTTTTAGGAAAGTGGATTCTGATGGGAGAGTGAGACTACTTAATGACAAAGTATCTATATAGTTATAAAGAAAAGGGGAGTCATACACTTTTTAACAATGGTTTCATCAAACCTTTAATGTCCAAAATATCCAAGACTATTTGTAAATTTGTTTTTGCTGTCTTTTGTGACTATGCCAGGCAGCTATTATATCTGTCTACAATCACTCCCAGCATATAAAAGAGATGAAAAGAGATAGATTGATAGGTATGAAACTGTATGTATAACTCTTATGACAAATTACTCTTTTTTTCAGTTTAATATATGTGCAGTGATTTTATGAAAATAGAACAATTTCCTCTTTAAAAGTATTGTTACAGGTTAAAGGAAAAAATAGTGTGCTGGTGAGTTTACTAACTTTATCAGATGCATGTAGTGCTCAAACTTCTCTCACTGCTCTTTTTTGTTGTACGGTAAATGACGTCAAAATTAGGTGGTTAGAACAAGGTGGGGTTTTTTGTTTGTTTGTTTGTTTTTAGCTTGAATTCTGTGAATTGAAAATTTGGCTTGAGACTAGTTAAGGAGATTTTTCTGACCTTGACTGTGCTTCTTCATGTGTAATACTGCAAGGGCGAGTAAATGGTATCTGTTGAAGGACCAAATAGTAAATATTTTAGGGTTTGTGCACCTCACAGTCTATTGTCGTAACTCCTCAACCCTGCAAGAATAGTACTAAAGAAGCATTAGATTGAGCATGACTGACTTCCAGTCAAACTTTACTTATAAAAATGGGAAGCTGCCTAGTGACCTGTAATAGCTACTTCTCAGTCTGTTCAGATGTTTGCTGGGCATGAGAGTGTTGCCAACTGATATCACGAGTAGTTTTGAAGTTCCTGTTTGCTAACACTCTGGTGGTGAGGGAAACTACAAGATGAAATTCAAGGGGTATAAAAATTGATTACACCTGTGGGTGAGAAAGGAGAAATTTGTGGTCATTTAGGACCCATTAGCACCCAGTCAATCATAAGAATTCACTTGTCTGAATGATCTTGAGCAATAGATACTAGGGCATCTAGGTACAGTTAGGATTTCTTCACAGATTCTGGGTGTCCTCTCTGCTGACAGAATTGGAATTCACAGTGGTCCGGGAGGTGGTGCAGTAGCTAAAGCACTGGACTCTCAAACATGAGGTCCTGAGTTCAATCCCCGTCAGCACATGTGTCAGAGTGATGTCTGGTTCTTCCTCTCTCTCTCTCTCTCTCTCTCTGTCTCTCTCTCTCTCTTTCTCATTAATAAATAAATAAATTCTTTTTTAAAAAAAGAATTGGAATTTACAAAAACCTCTTACTATGACTTCCCTTTTGAGGATGAGGTAAATGGCCCTGGAAAGATTGCCTCCTGTGGTAAATGTGTGAGAAGGGGAATCTAAGAAGGGAAAGGGATTCAAGGAGGCCGGGCGTTGGTGCACCCAGTTAAACACACGTAGTACTAAGTACAAGAACCTGCACAAGGATCTGGGTTCAAGCCTTTGCTCCCCATCTACAGGGGGAAAGTTCACAAGCAGCAAAACAAGTTTTTAGGTGTCTATCTTTCTCTCTTCCTCTATATCTTCTACTCTTCTCTCAACTTTTCACTGTTCTACCCAATAAATTGAAATGAATGGCCGCCAGGAGCAGCAGATTCCTATGCTGGCACCAAGTCCCAGTGATAACCCTAGAAGCAAAAAAAAAAAAAAAAAGTTCCACTAACATATCTTTCACCATCATAATCAATCCCTGCTACCTCCTCCCCTCCACAGATGCTGGTGCTGTATTATCTCTCCTTTCCACCTGACTTCCTCTCTGTTTTTATTTTATTACTGATATAATATTGATTTACAAAATTACAAGATGAAAATACATCAATCCAATTAACTGTTTACCTCATCAACTTGATCCAGAGCCCGTGTATATACACATTTAGCTCAAGGGCCTGTATAGCCTCCGAGTCCCTGTCATTCTGAGCTCTCGGTCCATGGCCACAGTTGAGAACATTCTAGGGTGCACTCATTTCAGGACCAGTTTTCTTTTGAGTGGCAAAGTAGGATGACCCAGCCTCCCTTTGAAGAGTGGAGAAGTCCATACCAGTGCTACTTGATAGTGAGGGCAAGGTCCCACAGGAAGGCTTAAGCTGATGTTCCTGATGGAAGTTCCCAGTGACTCACCTGGCTTTCTCATGCCCACACTTCAAGCCTCAGCTTGAATGTCTCTTTCTGCTGAATCAACACCCCATTCAATCAAGCTTGTCTGTACTTTGCAAGTTTAATCCACATTGCAATCCCCGCTTGTAGTTATTGCTTTGTGGCACTGTTAAACTCACAGTGACTATTTCTTGTAAAATAACACCTCCTCCAAATGGTGGCTTACCAGTTGGACAGGTGGCTGACAGATTCTTTTATTATTTTTATTTCTTTATTAGGGGATTAATGGTTTATAAAATACAGTAGTATTACAGTAGTAAAATACAGTAGTTTATACATGCATAACATATCTGCATAAAAATACAAGCCCCACTAGGTTTTCCTCTTCCTGAACCCCCCCCACCACAAGAGTCTTTTACTTTGGTACAATACACCAACTCCAGTCAAGTTCTGCTTAGTGTTTTCCCTTCTGACCTTGTTTTTCAGCTTCTTTCTATGAGTGAGATCATCCTATATTCATTCTTCTGTTTCTGTTATATCTCACTTAGCATGATTACTTCAAGCTTCATCCAAAATGGAGTGCAGAAGGTGAAATCACCATTTTTAATAGCTGGGTAGTATTCTATTGTGTATATAGACCACAAATTTCTCAACCATTCATCTGTTGTTGGGTGCCTGGGTTGCTTCCAGGTTCTGGCTATTATGAATTGTGCTGCTATGAACATAGGTCTAAACAGATATTTTTGAGTGGGTATGTTTGATTCCTTAGGATATATCCCCAGGAGAGAAATTGCAGGGTCATAGGGTACGCCCATAAATAGCCTTCTGAGGGATCTCCAGACTGCTGTGCACAGGGGTTGGACTAATATAAATTCCCATGAGTAGTACAGGAGGGTCCTTTGTCCCCACAACCTCTCCAGTATTTGTTGCTGCTACCTTTTCTGATGTATGACATTCTCACAGGAGTGAAGTGGTATCTCATTGTTGTCTTTATTTGCATTTCTCTGACAATCAAAGACTTGGAGCATTTTTTTCATATGTTTCCTGGTCTTTTGGATCTCTTCTATGGTGAATATTCTGTTCATATCCTCTCCCCATTTTTAGATGGGGTCAACTGTGTTTTGTTGTTGTTGTTATTATTGCTGAGTTTGGTGAGCTATTTATATATACTTGGTTATTAGCATCTTGTCTCATGTAACAGTCTAGCAGGATACAGTAGTCTTATTTGAAAGCCTTTCTCATTGAGCACTTGATAGATATCTTGCCATTCTCTTCTGGCCTGTAGTGTTTGTGTGGCGAAATCTGCTGCTAATCTCATGGGCTTTACTCTGTAAGTGACTTTTTCTTTTTCTCTTGCAGACTTCAGGATCCTTTCTTTATCCTTATCCCCTTTCATTCTAAATATGATGTGTCTTGTTGTCTTTAAGTCTGGGATAATTCTGTTTGGGACCCTCTGAACAGTTGACATATATGTGAAAAGAAGCAAATGCAACAAAATAGTAACTGAAGAATTTAGGTGAACAACCTATAAGCATTTTTTTTTTCAAATTTTCAGCTCTTCTGTAAGTTAAATTCATATTTCACTCTTAAAAATGAAACTAAAGATTTATTACTGAAACTGAATTTAAACCTCTCCCAAATGTTTCCACCATTTTTGGTCTATATCTGTCCTTTACATGATTTTTCTGGACAAATTGATTTTTTTTAACCATAACAGAATTTTAGATGTTAGATTAATAGTATCACAATTCCCAAGCATTTTCTTGCCAGATTATCTGAATGAGAACTTCACTGCATGCCTGACTTTAACCTCCCTTTATTCCCTCATCCTTTAATCCTTCTTCTCATTCTAGACAGATACAAACAAGCACCCAAAAGCACCTCGTATATATGCCAAGTGTGACATCTTAGACTGGAATCGTTATCAGCCCCCCACATGTGCAAAGCTGTCTAAGTGAACAGACAAGGAGTTATTTTCTTCCCTGCATAGAAAACCTCAACAATGTCTAGAATTTCTCAATGCAGCTGTGACATAGTCTGTCTGTCACCCACTGCAATGGCAAAGAAAAAGTGGATAAGCAAGCATTATCTTTTTTGTCAGGACTATAAGACAAATAGAATCTCAGGAACTCACAATTGTGTGGAAAAGAGAATAAATAAGACACAAAAGCTTGTTTTAGAAAGGTTGCTATGGTGTGATATTTTTCCTACCCTTCTTTCAGAGCCAGAAAAGGAACACTGATACTAGCTTTCCTTAGATCTCTTTAAAGTGAATAAGCGAGGCTTTCCTGAAGAAAACTATCTCACAAAATAAATGACCCCAGCACACAATCTAGCAACACAATCGGACGTTATAAACCAAGATAGCTGTGAGTTCTAGTCAATGCACACAGACACAAGATGAATCTGAATTCTGAAGACTGGTATTCAAATTTAAAGTTTGAAGTGATGGCATGCATTACACAAAAGCTGCCAAGAATAGTCTGGTACATTAAGCATTACCAAAACTTCGTGGAATCCCAAAATTCCAGAAATGTGTTTTTTTTTTCAGACCTCCAAACACGTCATTAGAGAATGCTTTCCCAGGGCTCACCATAGAGGGTTTGAAATTTAACTAGTTTGTTGAAGTCTTTTCTTACCTCCATGATTCTTGCATGAGTTCTTGCAGAGTTTGTGCAATAATAGAACATTAGCACCATCTAAAGGTTACATACCAAACATCTTACTAAGTGTGAATGGTGCTGAAAATATTCATTACCCTGGTTGTGTGACTTTTTTGGGGGGGCTAACTAATAAGCTGTTTTCTTTACTAAAGAAACAGTAGGTAACTGTGATTCTGACCACTGTATTTCTAGAGTTGCATGCCATCTGCAGTGCTAGCCAGTTTGAAAGAGAAAGATGTTTATCAAAATGGTGTTAGCGTACTTGTTTCGTGTAGGTCTTGTCATTTTTAGCTTGTGGAATTCACTCTGTCAGCGAGTCTAAAGTAAACTTGCCTGTGAGCATGTCAGGTGGCTGATGAGGTGACAGGAAGAGGAGGGGAGAGGGGGAGGAGAAGGGGAGGAGGGAGGAGGGGCGAAGGGGTGGAGTAGGAAAAAGGAGACATGATGCACTGACCATTTTCCCTGGTGGAAGAGATTAGAGGCTTCTGAATGTTTCTTTGCTCTTGGCTAGGTTTTTAACCTTAACCTCAAAACGTTTTTCGTGCATAAAACAACTTCATTGAAATAATCATCTCTAGAGGTCTATTCTACCATTAGTATGATTCTAGTCTCTGGAAAGGGGATAATATAGAAGGCCTGGCTCCATAGCAACAGTTGAAATCCTTGTAGGGAGAAAAATAAAGTGATCAGGGCAAGTTCCTGTTACAGAATTCTTTTTTTTAAATTTATTTTTTTAAAAGGAGACATTAACAAAACCATAGGATAAGAGGGGTACAATTCCACACAATTCCCACCACCAGAACTCTGTATCCATTCCCCTCCCCTGATAGCTTTCCTATTCTTTATCCCTCAGGGAGTATGGACCCAAGTCATTGTGGGATGCAGAAGGTGGAAGGTCTGACTTCTGTAATTGCTTCCTCACTGAACATGGGCATTGACTGGTCAATCCATACTCCTAGTCTGCCTCTCTCTTTCCCTAGTAGGGTGGGGCTCCCACCAGACTTCCCTGGACAGAGGACTCCACCAATGTGTCCTGGAGCTCCGCTTTCCCAGGAGTTCCACCCTACTAGGGAAAGAGAATTCTTAAGTTCAATTGGGGTTTACCCAAATCCTTACAAGTCAAGAACAAAGAAAATCTGAATTAAAATTTTCTTGAAGTTAGAGTTTCCCAGGTTAATCCAGGAGTCTCCAGATATACCTGAGAGAGAGTTTTAGAACAGGCAGACCTTTGACCTTAACTGTCAGGGTCCCGACCAGGACTGGGCTTCTTAGTCCCACTCTGTTGGGTACCAGAAGAGGGGGCTGAAGGGGCCAGACCAAGGGTAGCAGGGGTGAGTACACTGGAGGTCTTTCTCTGAGGATCTCCTCAAGAGAGGGAGCCAAGGATCACCCTAGGACAGTATTTGCCTATTGTATTGCCTTTATTATATGGCAGGCAAGGGTTGCTATGGGTTGGGGTGGGGGAAGAACAGGGCAGCTATGGCCTAGCCTTATATAGCCAGGGATGTTAAGGGAGGAGGGGCCCTCTGGGGGCTTTCAGAGGTAGTTAGTTACTTGTTTACAACATATATGGTCGGGAGAGTGGGAAACAGAGAAATGGTAAGGGTCTTTCCAGTAACCGTTGGATACGTGGTGGAGCTAGTTTGGGGAACGAGGACACGAAACCACCAGCTAGCACAGAGGGGGGAAGGTGAGTTCCTGCAGGAGGGAGACTCATAAGGGGACTGGGACCTGCTAGGCAGGTTCCTTCCTGCTCAACCCATAGAGGCAAAAAGCCCCTGGGGAGACTGATGGAAGGCCTGTGCCTCCCAGGCATCCAGTGGTTCCCCCCTCCTCTGATGGTCCCCACCACACTCAACCTCGGCTTATGCAAGGCCCCACACTTAACCCTGTCCCACAGACAAAATCATCCAGCAGTACGAATGTCCTTTCTCTGAAGGTCAAACCTAGGTGGTTTTGAAGTAAGAGTGTATGATGGTGCAATCATCATCATCATCATCATCATCATCATCATCTTAAACTTAAATGACAGGTCTTGAGGTCAAAGTTTGTCTCTGACCCTTGCTGGTTGCCCAACTGAAATTTTCCATTTCTTTAATTTTAGTCTCCTTCTCTGTTTAAATGAAACTGACATCAAATTAGATACCATCATGTCTAGTAAAATAAGTTTTCTGTGACTGATGTCACTGACTTACTATTTTTTAAATCATTGTCCTGTTTGAGGCAACACAATGCAACAACAACAAAAAAAGAAAGAAAAAAGAAAAAGGAAAGAAAGAAAGAAAGAGAGAAAGAAAGAAAGCCTTACAGTTCCTACCTATCAGCAGAGGACTAAGAATAGACCTTCTGTCTCAAAGCTAAAAAATGCTTATCAGGTCCCTATCACACATAGCTCAAGCCCTTACTTTTGTCTTTCAAAATGCCCTCTTTGCTCAGTGATTCCTGAATATTTGTCATAAGTCTTGTCTTTCCCAGGCGTAATCCTATGTCTGGTTTTAGCACGGGTGGCTTTGTTGTCAGGGCATTTGATGTTTCCCTTTGATGGCCCTGCAACTAAGTAACTTAATTATGAATGAGCACTCTGCCTAAAAGCCTGCATCATTTTTTCCCCCTCACAGATCCCATTGGCATATATCCAGGACTTCAATGCACAAAAGCAAAGAGATTGTTTACCTACCTACAATTGAATGACCCAAATCTCTTTCTGTCCATCTGTGGTGACAGCCTTTGTCTTAAGAAGAAGTGTGACCTAGAAGGGGGGAAAAATAGATTTTTCATGAGCTATGCCATAATTATCTTTTTTTTTCATTCTCAAAACAAAGTTTGTATTGTCAGCAATTCTCTGCTTTCTAAGATTGATTGAAAGAATGTTTTAATGAGCTTATGCTCATGTTAATCACCTATAAAGCCAAACCTATGAATATAATTCTTAAAAGGAGAAAGAAGAAAAGGAGGAACTCAATCAACAAAATGTAAGATTAGTTTAAACACAGCAGAAACAAAGTTTTCAACGTCAAGAGAGCAAAGTCATATAGTTTGAAAAATGATTTCCCCATATAATCATTTGAGTGAGGACATATCAGTTATTCTCCCTCCAAACTATATAGCAACTCCTGGCATAGCATCTTGCTTTTAAAAAATCAACTCATGCATATTTGATGTTTAGATTAGTATCATACATAGCCTTATGCATTGTGAACAGTCTATACTCAACCACGGTTTCTTTTATAACGACATATTATGACAAATAGATCCATTTGGCAAATTAAGAAAAACTTAGAGCTATAGAAAAATTTTGTTTCAATTACATATAAATTTTGTGTAAAAATGTCAATAAGTCTGTCACAGAATAATGAGGAAAGAAGTTCCTTAATCAACCAAAACTACTTGATATATATATGGTAGTCACAATGAAAAGAAAAAGATGAAACCTCTACCTTGAGACCCCATGTTAGAGCTTGTGTATGTATGTGTGTGTGTGTGTGTATGCCCATGTGCACACATGTATAGAAAGACCATCTGTGTCATGGGAAGAAATCTTTCCAGTGTGATCCAAGGAGATAAAATGTGGATATCATAACTGACACTGGATCACATGATCTGTTACTGGTAGAGTCTGGCTTTCTTGTCTATGAAAGCCTTGTTGCACAAACTCACAATGGCACTAAAGTCTCTAAAATAACCAAGTATTGGTGGCCAGGTTCTAAGTTGGTTCATCCACAATTGGCTGTCATCCTCCTTGGTATTATTTCATAGACGCCTCCCCCACTTTTTGTTTTACAGCAGGGATCTTAATAGATGCATACATTCTCAAAAAACTATGTATTATTCTAGCAGTAATGTATGTACTATGATCATCAGATTTCAAAGATCTGGTAAGATGAAAAAATGCGAACTATTTCATGAATAAGTTTTCTTATTTGTTGCAGTGCTATACATGGTTAAGTGAATGAATGGATCACCAAAATTATTTTTGCTCTTTCTTTCTTTTTTCTTTTCTTTTTCTTTTCTTTCTTTCTTTCTTTTTTTTTTTCTTCCAGGATTATTGCTGGGGCCATTTTTTTTTTCTATTTTGTTGTTGTTGTTGCCATTATTACTGCTGCTGTTGTTAGATAGGACAGAAAGAAATGGAGAGAGGAGGGGAAGACAGGGAGGGGGAGAGAAAGATTTTAAGATACTAGAGATATGGTTTCACACCATACTCACCATCAATGTTCTGTGTCCCATCACCACCACTGATAATGACCATAGTTCTCCCATGGTCTTAGAGATGAGTTGGTTAACATATATATATGTAAGTTCTTGTATTTCAGTTCTCTATATGCCACACATAAGTGAAACAATCTGGTAGTTATTTTTCACTTAATTATTTACTTCACTAAATATAATCACTTCTAGTTTTACCCATTTTTCCCTGAAGGACCCAAAATTGACTTTTTGATTTGCTAAGTAATATTGTATTTTACTGCCAACTATAAACCATTAATCCTTCAATAAAGAAATTTTTAAAAATAAAAATAAAATGATAAAAAAATTCTGAGTTTATGTCTCCTAACTTCTTTAAAAAAACTTTTTTATTACCTTTATTTATTTGTTGGACAGAGACAGCCAGAAAGCGACAGGGAAAGGGGTGGTAGAAGGGGGAAGAGACAGGGAGACACCTGCAACACTGCTTCACCACTTGCAAAGCTTTACCCCTGAAAGTGCGGACTGGGAGTTCGAACCTGGGTCCCTACACATTGTAGCATGTGCCCTCAACCAGGTGCATCAACCACCTGTCCTCTGGCCCATAACTTCTTTATCCAGATTTCTTATAGATGAACATTTAAGTTGTTTCCATATTTTGGATATTGTGAATAATTGCCATTTCTTAATTTTAATCTGACATTCTATTATTTATTGAGACCCAAGGCATAATGAAGATTTCTGACTTTGAATGAATGATTCATGTTTTGGAAAAATAGCAATCAAAATATAAGATAAGTAATTTAAGTGTGTTAAGCTGTATTAAACAATAATTATACTACTTTGGAAAATGGAAAAGTTATACTAATAATATTTCTGTTCTGGAAAAATAGAAATTGATGTAAGGAATAAGGGATTTAGCTGCATTACTCTATACTGTATAGTACTTCTCTGTTTCTTGAGTTAAAGCATGTAGTTCCTGAATCTTGAGTGTTTTTAAAGTTAAGTGTAACTAAAAATGTGCCTCCCTGAGGGTCTTCTAAAAGCTCCTACTCAGAACATATTTTGGATAAATCATATCCTCTCACATTTGTAAGTAGAATAGTGAAAAGGAGAGGGGTGTGGGAGGAGACAGTATTTCTGGAAAAAATAAGAAATAGAGATGTTTGGACATTTATTTCACAACAAACTACTTTTGTAAAAAAATAAAAACATTGGGAGACTGGCACACTTTGTTGTTTTACTTGTCATTTGTGCCTGAATTAGACATATGAGTTAGAAAATAAAATGATCTGATAGTATACATAGAAAAACCTAAAGAATCCAGCAGAAAACTACTGGAAGTTATTAGGCAATATAGCAAGGTATCAGGCTACAAAATCAATGTACAAAAATCAGTGGCGTTTCTTTCTGCAAACACTAAATCTGAAGAAGAAGACATCCAGAAATGACTCCCATTTACTGTTTCAGCAAAATCAATCAAATACCTAGGAATAAAGTTGACCAAAGAAGTGAAAGACTTTATGCTGAAAACTATGAGTCGCTACTCAAGGAAATAGAAACTGATACCAAGAAATGGAAAGATATCCCATGCTCATGGATTGGAAGAATAAATATCATCAAAATGAATATTCTCCCCAGAGCCATATACAAATTTAATGCAATACCCATCAAAGTTCCACCAAGCTTCTTTAAGAGAATAGAACAAACACTACAATCATTTATCTGGAACCTGAAAACACCTAGAATTGCCAAAAGCATCTTGAGGAAAAGAAACAGAAATGGAGGCATCACACTCCCAGACCTTAAACTATATTATAAAGCCATCATCATCAAAACAGCATGGTACTGGAACAAAAATAGGCACACAGACCAGTGGAACAGAATTGAAAGCCCAGAAATAAATCCCCACACCTATGGACATCTAATCTTTGATAAGGGGGCCCAAAGGATTAAATGGAAAAAGGAGGCTCTCTTCAATAAATGGTGCTGGGAAAACTGGGTTGTAACATGCAGAAGAATGAAATGGAACCACTTTATCTCACCAGAAACAATAATCAACTCCAAGTGGATCAAAGACCTAGATGTCAGACCAGAAACAATCAAATACTTAGAGGGAAACATTGGTAAAACAGTTTCCCACCTACACCTCAAGGACATCTTTGATGAATCAAACCCAATTGCAAGGAAGACTAAAACAGAAACAAACCAATGGGACTACATCAAATTGAAAACCTTCTGCACATCCAAAGAAACTATTAAACAAACAAAGAGATCCCTCACAGAATGGGAGAAGATCTTCACATGCCATACATCAGACAAGAAACTAATCACCAAAATATATAAAGAGCTCAGCAAACTTAGCACCAAAAAAGCAAATGACCTCATCCAAAAATGGGCAGAGGATAAGAACAGAATATTCACCTCAGAGGAGATCCAAAAGGCTAACAAACATATGAAAAACTGCTCTAGGTCTCTGATTGTCAGAGAAATGCAAATTAAGACAACACTAAGATACCACCTCACTCCTGTAAGAATGGCATACATCAAAAAGGACAGCAGCAACAAATGCTGGAGAGGATGTGGGGACAGAGGAACCCTTTTACATTGCTGGTGGGAATGTAAATTGGTCCAGCCTCTGTGGAGAGCAGTCTGGAAAACTCTCAGAAGGCTAGACATGGACCTTCCATATGATCCAGTAATTCCTCTCCTGGGGTTATACCCCAAGGACTCCATAACACCCAACCAAAAAGAGGTGTGTACTCCTATGTTCATAGCAGCACAATTCATAATAGCTAAAACCTGGAAGCAACCCAGGTGCCCAACACCAGATGAGTGGCTGAGAAAGCTGTGGTATATATACACAATGGAATACTATGCAGCTATCAAGAACAATGAACCCACCTTCTCTGACCCATCTTGGACAGAGCTAGAAGGAATTATGTTAAATAAGCTAAGTCAGAAAGATAAAGAGGAGTATGGGATGATCCCACTCATCAATAGAAGTTGACTAAGAATATCTGAAAGGAAAACTGAAAGCAGGACCTGACCAAATTGTAAGTAGGGCACCAAAGTAAAAACCCAGTGGTGAGGGGTAGACATGCAGCTTCCTGGGCCAGTGGGGGGTGGGAGTGGGTGGGAGGGATGGGTCACAGTCTTTTGGTGGTGGGAATGGTGTTTATGTACACTCCTAGCAAAATGTAGACATATAAATCACTAGTTAATTAATATGAGAGGGGGAAAATCAATTGTATGTCTCAAAGTTTTTCAAAACACAAACTGAATCTTTTTAATATATATTGGCTGTGTATTTGATATGCGGACTCTCTCAAAAGCCTAGACCAAGTAGATCAGAAGCATCCACATATATACAAGATACTGGGTACTGTACAGCAAACCCGAACAAAAGGACTTTTCAAAGTTAACCCAATTACCAAATAATGTGATGATAACATTAACTATACATTGTCTTTTTGAACCCTAAGACAGCAGGAACTTCACATCTCCACTATAGAGCCTCTACTTCCCCCAGTCCTGGAACCCTTGGATAGGGCCCACTTTCCCGTATGCCTCTCCCAATCCATATCAAATAATATTGCATCCGCCGATCACAACCTAACCAGCGCAACGATGGCCACCTCAACATGCTTCACCTCAGACTGTGTCCAGAGACTTCACGTGTGGAATGACAACCCTTCAGCTTCATTACTCAGGTGAGACATTTCCTTTCATAGTATACTCTAATTTCATCTCAGGTGGTTCACTTTCTAACAAAGTCCCAAAACCTAGATATACACCAGTTTCTGTGAGAGAGAGCATATGTTCACACGAATCTATAAACTACTGCAAAATATATACCTGAAAGCAGAAGTACACTAGAGTTTGCAGTGAGTACCTCCCTAACACTTCCTCTCCACTATTCCAAGCTTTGGGTCCATGATTGCTCAACAATTTGTTTGGCTTCGTATGTTAACTCTCTTTTCAGTCACCAGGTTCCAGAGGCCATCAGGATGCTGGCCAGGCTTCCCTGGATTGAAGACCCCACCAATGTGTCCTGGAGCTCAGCTTCCCCAGAGACCCACCCTACTAGGGAAAGAGAGAGGCAGACTGGGAGTATGGATTGACCAATCAACGCCCATGTTCAGCGGGGAAGCAATTACAGAAGCCAGACCTTCCACCTTCTGCAACCCACAATGACCCTGGGTCCATGCTCCCAGAGGGATGGAGAATGGGAAAGCTATCAGGGGAGGGGGTGGGATATGGAGATTGGGTGGTGGGAATTGTGTGGAGTTGTACCCCTCCTACCCTATGGTTTTGTTAATTTATCCTTTCTTAGATTAAAAAAAAAAAAAGAAAAATGGACAAGGTGAGAAAATTACTATTTCTGAAGTATCTTCATAATCCTTGACTTTGGGGATGAAAAGAAGTAATAATTGTGCTATATTTATTCCTTGTTTTATAATTTCTACTTTTTAAAATTGAAGAATAAGCTTCTCAGGGCTTATTGGTAAAAAAAAAAAAAAGAAAAGAAAATGATCTGGTACTTGTCTGCTATCATTTGTATGAATGTCATTCTAAGACAGAGGACAGGTGCTTAAAATTAAACCACAAAATAACCATATCTCTTTCCTTTCATCCTTTCTTTTTAAATTTTTTAAAATTTGTCTATTTATTTATTAGGTAGAGAGCCAGAAATCGAGAAGAGGAGGCAGAGAGAGAGAGAGAGAGAGTTGCAACCTTTATCACTTGCAAAGCTTTCCTCCTGCAGGTGGGGACTGGAAGCTGGAACCTGGCTCATTGTGCATTTTAACATGTGTGTTCAATCAGTTGCACTACCACCTGCCTCCTTCCTTCCTTCCTTCCTCCCTCCCTTTCTCTCTCTCTCTCTCTCTCTCTTTCTCACCAGGGTTATCACTGGAACTGGATGTTGACACTATAAATCCACTGCTCTTGGTAGCATTTCCTTCCTTTCTTTCTCCCTTTCTTTCTCTCTTTCTTTCTTTCTTTCTTTCTTTCTTTCTTTCTTTCTTTCTTTCTTTCTTTCTTTCTTTCTTTCTTTCTTTCTTTCTTTCTTTTTATTGGATAGCACAGAAAGAAATTGACATGGGCAATGAGACAAATAGATACCTACAGACCTGCTTAACAGCTCCCAAAGCAGCCCCCTTTCCGGGGCTCAAACCCATATTCTTTCACACAGTAATGTGTGCTCTGAATTAGATGTACCACCATCCGGCCCCAATCCCTGAATTATTTCTACTGGTTGCTTAATGCTATAACACGAAAAATGAAAACTATTTACTGTAGATACAACAAGAACTTTTTAAAACAGCTAAAGAATGCTGAGAAAAATACACTTAAGAGCAATGTTCAGGCAGACCAGGAGGTGGCGCTGTGTACAAACACTCAAACAGCAGATCCCCAGTTCGACCCCTGATATAGCATGTACCAGAGTGACACTCTAGTTCTCTCCCTCTCCCTCTCCCTCTCCCTCTCCCTCTCCCTCTCCCTCTCCCTCTCCCTCTCCCTCTCCCTCTCCCTCTCCCTCTCCCTCTCCCTCTCCCTCTCCCTCTCTCCATATATATTTCAAATGCATAATGGGAATGGTAACATAACTAATTCTCTTAAGTAATATTCAGTGTCAGACATGGCTCAAAATTTCTGTGTGTCGCATATTAACTGGTTTAATCCTCCTAACAGTACCATGGAATGAAACATAGACTGGTACCACTTTTTTTTCTTATTAAACTAGAGTTTCCGCTGGTGCTTGGTTCCTGCACTGTTCCGGAGTCCCATTCTTTTTGCTAGATAAAATAGAGAAATCAAGAGGGGGGAATATAAAGAGAGAAAAAAAGAGACGCCTAGAGCTCTGCTTTGCTGCTCTGGAAGCTTCCCCTCTTCAGGACGGAAACTGGGGCTTGAACCTACATCCTTCCATGGTAGCTATGAGTTCAACCAGGTGTGCCTGGGCTTGGTCGCCTGTAGTACATATTTTAGTACACCTATTTTAGTGGATGTGGAATCCAAGGCACAAAGAGGTCAAATGAATTGTCTTTTTATTTATTTATTTTGCCCCCAGGGTTATTGCAGAGGCTCAATGCCTGCACTACAAATCCATGTTCCTGGAGGCCACTATTTCCTGTTTTTCCCTCTCTTTCTTTCTTTCCTTTTCTTTTTCTTTTTCTTTTTCTTTTCTTTTTTTTTTTTTTTGATAGGACAGAGAGAAATTGAGAGAAGAGGGGGAGGGGTGATAGAGAGCAAGAAAGATACACACCTGCAGACCTGCTTCACCACTTGTATAGCGACCCCCTCCCCACAAGTGGGGAGCTGGGGCCTCTAACTGGGATCTTTGTGTGAGTCCTTGCCTTTAGTACTATTGGTGTTTAACCCGGTGAGACATTGTCCAACCCTCCTCAAATGAACTGTCTGATAGCCACAATTAATAATCAGAGGATGGGTGTGAATTCATCTAGTCTACAAATTTCAGGTTTTTTAAAAATCTTTTCTTATTAATTTTATTTATTGAATAAAGATAGTCAGAAATTGAAAGGGAAGGGAGAGATAGAGAGGGGGAAATACATAGAAACACCTGCAGCTCTGCTTCACCACTCATGAAGCTTTCCCCCTGCAGGTGGGGACCAGGGACTGGAACCTGGGTCCTTGTGCACTGTAACATGTGTGTTCAACCAGGTGCACCACCACCCAGCCCCCAAATTTCATGTTTTTAACAAGCATTGATTCATATGCTGAATATTATAAAATTTTAAATAAACGTGTGGAAATAGTCCACTTTACAAAGTGCTTACCTCAGCAAAAGTAGTGAATAATCCTGTTAGGTTGTTCAAAGAACACTGTTAACACAAGAAGAATAAATAACTCATCCTTGGTCAATGGCATAAGTTCTGTACAACAAGCCCTTCATTTTATTCTTCAGATCAATGATTCTATTTACAGGGAAGGACTATTGCTTATTTCTGACAACAGCTTCCTAAAATGCCATTAATTACAGTTGTGGAATCTAGTGAGAGGAATAAGAAACTGGCCCAGTGTGGAAGAGAATAGACTTGAGTAGTTTAGGATTATGAAAGTAAACACAGTACTGGGACAGGCAAATCATTGAGGAAAGCTCTTGTTTAAAATTTCATTATGTAGGGTCTGCGCAGTGGCAGGCCTATTTGAGTGCACACATTACAGTGAACAAAGACCTGAGTTCAAGCCCTGGTCCCCATCTACAGGAGGGAAGCTTCATAAACCATGAAATAGTAGTGTGCTGGAGATGTCTCTCCCCCTCCCTCTCTATCCCCTTCTCCCCTTTCAATTTCTCTCTGTATATATCCTAAATAAATAAATATTTTAAAAATAATTTCATTATTTAAGACCATCAGCAGAGTTTAGAATTTTAGCTCTCACAGAAAATATTGTAATTCTTTACATTGTATTTCCATAGCACACAGATGCTTAATTTACACTTTGCACTGGTGATAGTAGGTACTACTTTTGTTGATCATCTGGAAAATAATAATACTAAACTTTGTCAGGGGCTAGGTGATGGTACACTAAGTAAAGAATGTCTCCATGATTAGAAACCAAAAACTGAAATTATATTATGTTCTATTAATTATATTAATTATATCATATCATATTATATTATATTATATTATATTTATTATATTATATGTATAGAAACTGTAACATTAACCTTAAAGACTGCTGGGAGGATTAAATGAGACCGATCGGAGAATGTGCTGACCACAATATCTTCTTCACGATGTGCTGTCAGTCAATGATAATAATAATGACATACAGCTTAGTGTTCATGGAGAATATTATCCAACTCTCAACACCTTTTAAATAAATTACTCAAAAAAAAATATGCAGCTACAATGAGGTATTTAAACTGCTCAAAAAGTCACAACTAAGTATGCCTGTAAAATCATAAAGTCAGGTTTGGTCTCATATATAATTTGGAATGCACTTATGCTCTCAAGAAGTTTACATTAGAATAGTACTGTCTATAAAGTCCTATCTAGTCAAAGTACTGTATGTTTTGTACCAACAAGCTCATCACATTCTGAGATCTATAGTGAAGAGTTTTCAGCAGCAGTTTGCTAATGAGAACTGAGAGACACCAACACAAGATGATTCGGTGACCCTTACCCAGTGCCCACAAGTGAGAGAGAGAGAGAGAGAGAGAATGGGGTTTTGGTGGGTTTTTTTTCCCTGTAGAGTACATACTTTACCATGTGCAGGAAGCAGAGTTCAAACCCCTTAGACCCTGGCTATACTAACGTCACCAAATTTGAAATGTTTTATAGACAAATTAAACAGATAATATTGATATTTGAGGACACAGAATGACCATTTACCAATGAGAAATTTGGAACTGCATACACAGTCAAATTAAAGAAAAGTCCTTCACTCCAGAGACATAGGATATCATTATTGACTATCTCCTTGGCATAGTTAGTTGGCCAACAACATAGGTTTGAACTGCAGGACCACTAATAAGCAGACTTTTTTGAAAAGAGTAAAGTTTTGATAAATATAATGCAATACTGTGGGTGCATTTTTTTTCTTCCTCACAATTGTCCTCATAACTTTTTCTTTTTCTCTTGCTTACTTCATTATAAGAACACATATGGAATGTTGGTATGCTTCTAATTCTGCTTCTAAAAACCCCTTGTGTTTCATTTGGTTTAATCCCCCCTTAACACTGTATTCTATTTACATAACCATTGTTAACTAAGCACCACCCTCCCTCCGGGGCATTGGTGGTTCAGTGGTAGAATTCCCGCCTGCTCTGCCCCCTCTCCTTGTCACACCCTGATTTTCACCAGTCACTTTTCTCTCCACCCTCTCTACATCACATCCTGTTTACACCCTACTTGGCAAGTATATTAGTTTTAGTTTAGCTTAGCTTGGCTTAGATTGCGCTGCGTTCTGCATGAATAAAGAGATACTGCCTACAACCCAGCCATGAATCCCTGGTCCTCTGTCTCCACTCGCGAAGCTAGTCCGACAATGGAATTTGGAAAAGATGTTTATGGAATACAGTATGGATTATGCAAAAAACTGTCATGCCTGAGACTACAAGGTTCCAACCTGAAACCTTTGCCAGAACTGAGAAGTGCTCCAATGTCTCTCTCTCTCCCTCTCTCTCTCTCTCTGTAGTTTTCTTTTTTAATAGCTCTTTCTCTCATTAAAATAAATAATTTTTTAAATACTGTATACAATACATATGCAAAATGTTTTGAGTATGTCAACAATAAGATTTCTAACAACAGCATGGGTTCTGGCATTCTTAACCTTCATATTAGTCATATGAAAGGAAAACATTACTATAAAGGAGAATTACAAGAATACAAAGTACTTGAACACTGGCTGGGCCCTGAGAGTATGAAGAAATGGAATAATCAGAATATAGCTTCCTTTTCTGATCTAAGCCTTTTCAATTCTGTTCTCCTGACATTTGGTGTTCCATTTTACCTCACTCTTAGCTAAGTGTGCACCTTCCCAAAGGGTCTGAGTAAGTGACCAAAAGTTCTTCAAGGTCATGAGGAATTAATCAATTTTTGTAAGCAATTACTACTCACAATATCTATGTGCTGTGCTTTATCCAGTAATATATAATTCATTCATAGTAATGTATAAATGTTGAGGTGTATTAAGAAACACAGGAATACAGAAGAAAATCAACCATTGGGCTGGAGAATGGCGTTCCAGTAAAGCAAACAAGATACCATACATGAGGACTCAGGTCTGAGACATGTATCCCTACCCACAAGTGGTAACAGTCTATAGATGTCTCTCTCTCTCTCTCTCATATACAGACCCCCTCTCACCCCATTTATCTATGTTGCTATCATTATAAAATCTTTTTAATCATTTACAAAAAAGAAAACAAACCATTATTCCTCAGAAACAAGAAATATTGATTCATCTATCATTGTAAGCTTTAGGAAGAGTTTAGGAGCTTATGTAAACAACATTTAACAGATTACTTTGGGAAACTCAGGTCTCAAGAAATGAGATTGTGCCCATAAACTTTTTTATCTTCCCCTGAAGTTTATTTTATTATTATATAAATGAATGAAAGTAGTTCAGTGAAATTCATATAACAATTCCAACAGCATTTTTTAAGGAAATATAACAAATGTCACTGAAATTTAGTTCTAACCAAAAAAAAGACCCCAAAATTGTCAAAGCAAATTTGGGCGAAAATAAATACATGCATAAATAAATAGTAGAAGCATCATGCCTCAACTTTAAACAATACTACAAAGCTATAGTATCAAAATAGTGTGGCATAGGACTAAAAATAGTCACACAGATCAATGGAACAGAATTAGGAATGCAGAAATAAATCTTCCCATATTTATGCAGTTAAGCTATGACTGAAAAAGCTGAATACATTAATTAGAGAGAGAAGACAGTCTCTTCAATAAATGATGCTGGCAAAATTGCACAACTGCATTCAGAAGAATGAAGCTGTATCACAGTCCCATTCTACGCACCAAAATTACTTTAACATTTATTAAAAAGGGATCTTAGACCACAAGCCATGAAATATATTGAATAAAATACAGATAAGATCTTCTAATATGTGGACTTCGGGCATATCTTCAGATTTTTTTTACTACAATGGCAAAGGAAACAAATCCAAAACTAAACAAACAGGATGACATTAAACTAAAAATATTCCTCTCATTGAAAAAAAGACTAACATTGAAGCAAGGAAACGTCCTACTAAATGGGGGAGAATTTTTGCACAACATTTACCTGATGAAGGGCTAACATGAAAATTTTATAAAGTCATAAAACTCAACAGCAAAAAAAAAAGCAGCAATTCCATCAAAAAAATGCATAGAAGAACTGAAGAGACACTTTACAGACTACAACATAGAAATGACAAACCTTGGGTGTGGGATAGAGTTCAGATCCTGGAACATGATGACAGAGGACCTAGTGGGGAGTTATATTGTTATGTGGAAAACTGGGAAATGTCGTGCATGTACAAACTATTGTGTTTACTGTTGACTGTAAAGCATTAATCCTCCAATAAAGAAATAAAAATCTAAAAAAAAAATACAAGTAAGTATATGAAAACATTCTAGTATCTTTTATTATCAGAAAGTGAAAATCAAGAAGACAGTGAGATATTACCTCATACTTGTGAGAATTCCCTACAGGAAGAAGGGTAGAAACAGCAAATGCTGGTAAGGGTATAGAGAAAAATAAAACCCTTGTGCTGCGTTGATAGGAATGTAAACTACCCCAATCCCTACAAAAATTGGTATGGATGTTTTTCAAAATATTAAAATTAGATCTGTTGTTTGATATGGCAATTTGAATCACTTAAAGCATATAACCAAAAGAACACAAAAACTACTGATCTGGAATGATATATATATACATATAGATATGTATATATACATATCTATATGTACAAATCTATGTTCAGTGGAGTGCTATTTACAATAATTATGATTTGGAAACAATTTAAATGTCCAAGGACAGATGAGTGGGTAAGGAAGTTGTGGTATATATAAATAATAGTATACTACTGAGATATAAGAAAAAAAATAAGCTCTTGTCTTCCGCTCCAAAATGGATTGAACTGGATGAGGTCATATTAAGTGAAATAAGATAGAAAGAAAAATACATATACCAGGGGCCTGGTTGAGTGCACGTATTACAATGCACAAGGACCTGCTTTGTGAGTGTTGAAGCAGTGCTGTAGGTGTTTGTCTCTCTGTCTCTCTCCCTCTCTATCACCCTCTTGATTTCTGGCTATCTCTATCCAATAAATAAAGAAAAAAAATTTAAATGCATATACCAGATGACATTGCTTTTGTGAGGCATATGAAGAAAAAAAAAGCGAGGGAACTGAGATGGTCAAACAAAATCAAGCTCTGTAGATGCTGACTGCAGAACAGAGCTTACTTAGGACAGGAGAGAAGATTTGAAAAAAGAGATGGTCCGGTTATCTAACGCTACAGGGATATTGATCCTTTGATAGTGGGCTCAGTGAGGTGACATATTTTGAACAGGTGTGAAATTGTATCTCTAGAAGATGTCCAGTATTGTAAACCGTTAGCGTAATAATTTTCCCCAACCAAGGCTATTTTGCTGGGGCTAAGTGCCTGCATCACAATTGCACTTCTACTGACGGCCATTATTTTTATTGGGGTGATTAATGGTTTATAGTAAATACAGTTGTTGGTACATGTGTAAAATTTCTCAGTTTCATCCCCAGCCTAGGTCCTCCTTTATTACCAGGACCCCCAAAGCCCCTCCCCCACCAGTCCTTTACTTTGATTCAATACAACACAGTTGTAACAATTCAAAAGCAGTCCAAATTCTGCTTTGTGCTTCCCCTTCTATTCTTATTTCTCAACTTCTGTCTATGAGTTTGATCCTCCCATATTTATCCTTTTCTTTCTGGCTTATCTTGCTTAACACAGTTTCTTCAAGCTCCATCCAGTATGAGGTGAAAAAGGTGAATTCATCATTCTTAATAGTTGATTAATATTCTATTGTGTATATATGCCATAATTTTCTCAGCCATTCATCTGTTTTTGGACACCAAGGTTGCTTCCAGGTTTTAGGCTATTACAAATTGTGTTGTATGAGCATAGATATACACAGATCTTTTTGGATGGGTATGTTTGATTCTTAGGATATACCAACCCCCTTGGAGTTGGGGGGTAGTGCAGTGGGTTAAGCTCAGGTGGCACAAAGCACAAGGATATACTCCCCCCCCCCCAAGAAAGGGATTGTTGGGTCATAAGTAGGTCCATTTTTTCAATTTCCTTCTTTCTTTTTTCTATTTTGATAGAACCAGGGAGAAATTGAGAGGGAAGTGGGAGACTGAGAGGGAGAGAGGGGTGATGGGGTGGTGGTACATCTGGTTGAGTGCATATGTTACACTGTGCAATGACCCAGATTTGAGCCTCATATCCCTATCTGAAGGGGGAAAGCTTTGAGAGTGGTGAAGCAGTGTTGCAGTTGTCTCTCTCCCTATCACCCTATCTTCTTGATTTCTGGCTGCCTTTATCAAATAAATAATTAAAGATAATAAAAAAGAAATTTAGAATAGAGAGAGAGACAGAAAGATATCAGCATCACTAACTCACACTTGTGAAGTTTCCTCTCTGTAGTTGAGGACCTATGACTTGAACCTGGTTCCTTGTGCACTGTGATTTGTGTATTACACTGGGTGTGTCATGTTCTGACCCAAAAATAGTATTTTTAAATGATGAGGGTAAGATCAGTTGACAAGAGTTTTTCCCTCTATAATTATTTGCCATCACACAAGGATACAAGATACTAAGATTATAACATTTAAATTTATTTTATTCATGTATAACGAATGGAGAAGACAGGATAACATTCCTTAGGCATTCCTGTAGTGATCTTCTTAATTGTTAGATATTTTTACTTGGTTCTCTCTTAATCCTTTGGGATATACATTAGCATATGGGTAAATATGTATAATTTTTAAAAGATATAATACAAATTCCACAATAAGTCAGTGCCCAATAATGTCTAAATTATCTGTTCCCAAGGATATTTTTAGGTCTTTGGGATAAAATTATAACTTTTTTTTCTTTTCTCATCCTTGATAGGCTCCATTCAACTTTAGGCTTTCTCGTTGGCACCCCTTGTCGTCTCATTCACCATGTTCAGCATCCACCATCCTGAGAAAAGAGAGGCACTTTGCACTGGGAGAGACAAGGGGAAAGAGAAGCAACCATGGTTGGAAAGAGTAGGAAGATTAGGTTCTACTTTCAATCTCAGATTGTGTATGGATGACTTTGGGAAATTGCTGGCTGCAGATCTCCATTTGAACATCTTTTTTTTATTATTATTTATTTATTTATTTATTTTATTTAAGAAAGGATTAATTAACAAAACCATAGGGTAGGAGGGGTACAACTCCACACAATTCCCACCACCCAATCTCCATATCCCACCCCCTCCCCCGATAGCTTTCCCATTCTCTATCCCTCTGGGAGCATGGACCCAGGGTCATTGAGGGTTGCAGAAGGTAGAAGGTCTGGCTTCTGTAATTGCTTCCTCGCTGAACATGGGCGTTGACTGGTCGGTCCATACTCCCAGTCTGCCTCTCTCTTTCCCTAGTAGGATGGGTCTCTGGGGAAGCTGAGCTCCAGGACACATTGGTGGTGTCTTCAATCCAGGGAAGTCTGGCCAGCATCCTGATGACACCTGGAACCTGGTGACTAAAAAGAGAGTTAACATACAAAGCCAAACAAATTGTTGAGCAATCATGGACCCAAAGCTTGGAAAAGTGGAGAGGAAGTATTAGGGAGGTACTCACTGCAAACTCTAGTATACTTCTGCTTTCTTACTTTGATGCCATACTCCAAACTCAGTCAATTTCTGCTTTGTGTTTCTACTTCTTTTTTTTTTTACATGCATAACATTCCCCAGATTCCCATTTAGCAATACAAATGTTCCATTTGAACATCTATTTAGAGAGGAAGAAAAGGAAGACAGATATACACTTTTTATCACCAGTGTTATTGCTGGGACTTGATGCCTGCATAACTCCACTGTCCTGGCCACCCTTTTTCATTGAAAGTGAAGGATTAGATAGAGAGGAAGGAGAGTGGCAGAGAGAGGTGGGGGAGGAGCGAGAGAGCGAGAGAGCGAGAGCGAGCGAGAGAGAGAGAGACAGAGACAGAGAGAGAGAGAAGAAGAAGGAGGAGGAGGAAGAAGAGGAGGAGGAGAAGGAAGAGGGAAGGAGAAGACACCTGCAGCATCACTCCTTTGATCTTGTAACTTGCCCCTTCCCCCAGGCTGAGGGACCGGGTAGTTGGACCTAGGTCCTCAAGGATGGTAACATGGTAACATGTGCATTCTACTGGATGAGCCACTACCAGGCCTGGATGGATGCTTTTTAATGACCTCCCCAATGCCACTGTGCTATGATTCTCTAGTGTTGCCAGTATGCTCTGCTTATTTACATGGGGAAGCTTTCACAATAGACCATGTAATGGGATTTGAAGGGAATATTTTCTATGGCTACCAGAGAATTTGGAAAGTATGAGTCATGTAACTGACCTAAATCAGTAGTAAGGAAATAATGACTGGTGTTTGGGGGGCATACAACTCTCAAATTAAATTGAGTTTTCAAAGCCAGGAAGAGCTATTTTAAAACTAGAAATGATTTTCCACTTTTTTTTTTGTTCAGTGACACAATGTGATAATTTCATCATCAGTTAAGAATTACAATCATTTAACTTACCATATTACACATGATTCTTTTATAACAAATATTCTCTTTATGTATTAGTCTAAGTGACCATTTTTCTGTTTGTACACAGAATAAGGAGAAATTCCAATTTAGTGGAGCAAGGCAGAGAATGAAAAGCATTAGTTTTACTCTGTCCCAAAGCCACAAATACAAATTTAACCCTGCTGGTTTTCTGGTGGGTGGGAAGTGTGAAAACTATACCAAATAATATACAAAACCATCATCTCCACAGGAAAAATAATTCACAGGTTGGTTGTAGTAACAGTGGGGTATATTGTCATCTCTGTTGAACCACGACAGCATGATGTCAACGTTGCCCTGGAAACTGTGTCACCTAATATGGCTTGCTGGTTCCATAAGTGATATATATGATTGGACCTGAAACTCTATACAGTTCACAGGACACAGAAACTATTGCTTGTAAACTATTTACGCCCTTATTTCTTCAGACCTCATTTATAGATATTTACTCTCTTCTGAGAACAAGGAATTAAAAAGGAGGTGATGCGTCTGTTTCAATCCAGAGTGTGTAAAAAAGAAGTGAGAATTCACCTATGTGGAATGTGCTCACTCAATAAAGTAAATTCTGAGACTGACAATCAAATATTATAGACCCCCGTTAGCCAAGGACATAGATTTCAAAAAGACTCTTCACCATATATACTAGAATGCTATTTCTGGATCCCTCACTCACACCAAAGGGATTCATCTTACTGAGCAGGAATAAAACTGCAGAGTCAAAATTTTGAAGATATTTTCCTTTTTATTTTGAAACATGAGGATAACTCAAAGAAATTGAGCCTCAAAGACCAAAATATATTTGAACCAAATGTTCAGTACATGAGTCATGCTGCCATTTTGGCAGTAAACTTCACGTGGGCAAGTGGATGTTAGGAAACCGTGCCTGCAACATGTCTAAAGCCATGGCACACCCACAAACAGATTCATAGTTGCTTGTCTTGTTTGCATGCATGAGTATAGTGCATTCTCCATACCACTAATACATATATGCCTTTTTCAAAGTCAGTGCAGAATCCGTAGTTGTGAGGTCTTTAAAAGTCTGCTCTCTTACAAAAATTTACCATGATCTGCCTGAAAGCCTACCGGTGACAAATTCCTGAATGACACCTCTATGTCCTCAAGATCATTTCTGAAGGAAAATTATGGCTCTCAGCAGTGTGTGCATGACATAAGAGAATCTGCTTGTTAGTTATGTTAAAGTCGGTTAGTTGGTTAGGTGTGAACCTGGCTAAACGTATCACGTGCATGGTGCTTGAAATATGAAACTGGGACCTGTTAGTAGAAGTGGCTGTCCAGACCTAATGACAAGACAAAGGAACCAGATGATGTTCTGGAAGGAATCTTGTTTTCCAAAGTGAATGCCTCTCTAATCAACACCCAACAGTGAAAGCCCGACCAAACTTACACAGGGGTCCATTTATTCCATTAATGCTGAAGTTGGAAATCCAAAAAGAGTTTACCACAAGGGGGTGGTGAGTCAGTGTCTGAATCTGGAAAGGAAGCATAGGAAATTGAACCAAGGGGTGGAGATGGGAAGGAAACTAAGTTCCCAGAGTGGGTCTGTCTGTCAACAAGCATGTATATAGTCTTTATTACTAGAATATACAGAATCCCTTAGGAATTGTTGCATTCGTTTTGCCTTAACTCTTTTCTTGCCAGTCCTTCCCTGACTGATTGAATCATTTTGGAGAGGGAGGAAAGTTGACCTCTCCAGAAGCCATTCAACAGCAGGTTTCAAGAGCTGCACTCCTCACAGTGACAGGAGAGGATGTACCGGTAGGTGGCTGTGAGCCGCATGCCCCCAGAGCAGCGCAGTCGTAATGCCTTCAGCTTGGAGGTTTGGGGCCTGCAGCAGTGACAGGAGGAACGGAAGGGCTGCTTGAGGACGGTGCTGAAGGACACCAAGGGCTCGGAACGTGATGCCTGACTGCAGTGCCCTTCACATCTAGCCAGCAGCACCATCTGGAGATAGAAGAGAAGTGGTTAGGCTTAGGGATGTCAAGTACTCAGGGCAAAATCCTTAAGGAGGCTCTGCAGCCAGGTGGTTGCGCACCTGGTTAAGTGCATAAACTAAAGTGTGTGAGTACTCGGTTTCAAGCCCCTAGTCCCCACCTGCAAGGGTAAAACTTCATGAGTGGTAAAGTAGAGCTGCAGGTATCTACCTGTCTGTCTCTCTCCCTATCTCCTTCTCCCCTCTCAATTTTCTCTCTGTCTCTATCCAAAAACAAATAAAAGAAAATTTACAAAAAAAAAAATTTAAAAAGAAGGTTCTAACATTCTTTGCCAGTGTCTACTGAACTGGACCAGGGACTCTTAATTCAGCTCACATTTCTTTTCTTATTTTTTTTTTTTCCTCCAGGGTTATTGCTGGGCTCGGTGCCTGCACCATGAATCCACCGCTCCTGAAGGCCATTTTTTCCCCTTTTTGTTGCCCTAGTTGTTGCAGCCTCGTTGCAGTTATTATTGCCATTGTTGACGTTGCTTTGTTGTTGGATAGGACAGAAAGAAATGGAGAGAGGAGGGGAAGGCAGAGAGAGGGGGGAGAGAAAGATAGACACCTGCAGACCTGCTTCACCGCCCGTGAAGCGACTCCCCTGCAGGTGGGGAGCCGGGGGCTCGTTACGCTGGTCCCTGAGCTTTGCGCCACGTGAGCTTAACCCACTGCGCCACCGCCCGACTCCCCCAGCTTACATTTCTAAACTTCCTGATACACTTGTTTTTAAAATGTCAATACCCATCTCAGACAACAGAATTAAAATTCTTGGGGAAAAGACCCCAGGTTTTCATAGTTTTCAAAGTTCCTTAGGTGATTCTGAAGTGCACCAAATGAGATCCAGTATTGCTATGTGCTAATAAAACCAAAGAACAAACAACAACCATTTTTCAGGTATTATTTCCTTTTTATTTGCCTCCAGATTATCACTGAGGCTCAGTGCCAGCACTCTGAATCCACTGCTCCTCGTGGCCACTTTTTTTTTCTATTTTATTGGATAGGATGGAGAGAAATTAAGAGGGGAGGGGAAGACAGAGAGGGAGAGAGAAAGAAAGATACTTGCAGACTGCTTCGCCCTTGTGAAGCATCCCCCCCCCCCCCGCAGGTGGGGAGCCGGGGACTAGAACCCAGATCCTTGCATGGGTTCTTGCATTTGGTACTATGTGCCTCTGCCTGTGCCCCCAGGCATTATTTCCTAACATTCAGTGTGCACTTGAAGCTTGCTGCCAAACTGGTGGTCTGGTTCATGTTCTGTACTCTACCATTGACCTACTGTCAGTTTTACTGTCTCCAATGTAGACAGTAACTCCATTTGAAATCAGGGAATAAATATAGAGTAACTGTTAAAATAATTGCAGGCTAGGGGTCGGGCGGTAGCGCAGTGGGTTAAGCGCATGTGGCGCAAAGCGCAAGGACCGGCATAAGGATCCCGGCTCGAGCCCCCGGCTCCCCACCTGCAGGGGCGTCGCTTCACAGGCGGTGAAGCAGGTCTGCAGGTGTCTATCTTTCCCTTCCCCTCTCTGTCTTCCCCTCCTCTCTCCATTTCTCTCTGTCCTATCCAACAACGAACAACATCAACAATGGCAATAATAATAACGACAACAAGGCTACAACAAGGGCAACAAAAGGGGGAAAAATGGCCTCCAGGAGCGGTGGATTCATGGTGCAGGCACCGAGCCCAGCAATAACCCTGGAGGAAAAAATAATAATAATAATTGCAGGCTGTGGAGTTGGCTCAACAGCAAAGCCACCACAGTTCGGCATAGATGAAGTCCTATGTTGAATTCCAGGTACCACCTGAAATGATGGAACATTTACCTCTTCTCTCTCTCTCTCTCTCCCATTAAAAAAGGAAGAAAAAAACATGAATTTTCTATGTGCAGGTAATTATTAATTCAACAATAGTATGGATTCTGAAGACAAAAGAGAGGGTAACCTGTGATGTCCAGGAAGAAGTACTGTGAGCACTATAACTCGAAATAAGAAAATGCAACAGAAACGGAGTTTGGAGCCTTGAAATCACACCTCTGGGCTTTAGACACTGAAGAAATCTAAGATCTGAGCAACTGAATTTTCAGAGTCGATTTGAGCAAATATTAGGATGGGCTCATTCTGATGAGCTAGCTCTATTTCCAAAGAGTGGTTAAGGATGTTCAACTTGACTGGAGCAGCAGAGATCTTGTTCTTCACAGCGACTCTTTATGTGGCTTTAGTAAAGAAATACCATAAAGTACCCCCCCAACACTTCATCTGCACTATTCCAGCCTTTAGGTCCATGATTGTTGAACAATTTGTTTGACTCTGTATGTTAACTCTCTTTTCAGCCACCAGGTTCCCGATGCCAGCGTGATACCGACCAGACTTCCCTGGACAGACAACCCCATCAATGTGTACTGGAGCTCCGCTTCCCCAGAACCCCACCCTACTAGGGAAAGAGAGGCAGGCTGGGAGTATGGACCAACCAGTCGACGTCCATGTTCAGCAGGGAAGCAATTACAGAAGCCAGACCTTCCACCTTCTGCAACCCACAATGACCCTGAGTCCATACGCCCAGAGGAATAAAGAATGGGAAAGCTATCAGGGGATGGGATGGGATATAGAGACCAGGTGGTGGGAATTGTGTGGAGTTATACCCCTCCTATCCTACGGTTTTGTTAATGTCTCCTTTATTAAATAAATAAATAAAAAAGAAATACCATAAAGAATCTGATGTGAAAAAAAATCTGATGTGAGCTATCAAATCTACCCCTATAACAATGAACATAAGCACACACTAGATATTTCACATACAACATGAAGGATGGTCCACTTGCATGCTTTACATAAATCTTCATATCCTGGATGTGGCTGTTTTAAGTGGGCTAAGGATGGCAACCAGTTACATTAAGCTGTATTGCCCTAAACATTGATGCTGAGAGGAAAGAGGCCTCTGAGGCTATTGTTTCCTGTTTATATGCCAGGGTATTAATTGATGAACTACATATTAACTGATGGAAGAATGTCATCATTCTGGAAGCAACAACAAGAAGATAGAAAGGAATTCTTTGGGCCAGGCAATGGTGTTCCTGGTGGAGCCCACACATTACCATTCACACAGACCCTGATTCAAACCCCCCAGTCCCTACCTTGTAGAGGAGAAGCTTCACAAGTGGTGAAGCAGCGCTGTGGGTGTCTCTTTTTCTCTCTCTCTTCCTCTTTATATCTTCCTGCCTTCTTAATTTCTGTCTATCCAAAAGTAATACATAAATAATATTTTTTTTAAGTTTATTCAATTAATGGTCTGACAGAAGCATTTTGCATGAAATAATTTGATATTTATATCATGGTGTTTTAGAACTTGGTGATTATTATTACGAGCTCATCAGGTATTACTTCCTAATATTGCTTTCTAGGGCAAAATTACATACCCAAGGACTAAGAAGAGATGAGGAAGAAATGGCCTGTCTATTTTTCCAAGAGGCAGAGAAGATGAGTTCTAGTAATCTTAGCATCAGCATCTGAGACAGTGCCAGTGTGAGCCCAACAATTCCTTAGCATCATCTGCTAAAAGAACATTCAGTAATGGGAAATAACCAGTAGGGTTTGCTGAGCATAAATCAAACTAGGCCAATTGATTCATTTTTAATGAAAGATAATACCCAAATAATACATATACAAGTGAATGAAATTTAGATCTTAAATGGTAAATCAATTAGCATGGTCCACAAAACAACAACCCACTAACCAAGAACAAATCTGATGAACAAATCTGGTTTTGTTAATCACTAGCTCCAGTTCCTCTTGCAACTGAGTCTGAAGGGCAAGAACCCCAGCACAGAGGTTTTACCATGTATGAAGTCTCTGACCACAGCCCAGGCATATGGGAAACAGTACTATTCTCTCTCTCTCTCTCTCTCTCTCCCTTCCTTTCCTATCCCTCTCTCTCCCTCTGTTTCACTTTCCTTCCTTCTTTCTCTCTCTTCCTTTCCCTTCCCTCTCTCCTTCTTCCTTCTCCCTCTACCCCTTCCTCTCTTCCTCTTACTGCCCCTCCCCCTTCTCTCTCTGTCCCGTTATCCTTCTCCTTCTCCCTGTTCTCCTCTTCCTCTCTCTCTCTCTCTTTCTCCCTTCCCAGTCTCCCATCTCCTTCTCCCTCTCTTCTTTCCTTCACCTGTAACTCTTTCTATCTTAAATAAAATGAATGAAGACAATCAGCACATGAGAAGAGGGATCGCTCAAGGGGAAGTCCCTGGTGCCGAAACAAAACGAGCTCTGGCACAGTAGATCTCGGGGTTACCTGAAACTGACCTCTCTTCTCAGAAACAGGACTTTCTGGGTAAGATGTATACAATAAGCACTTTCAGTGCCTACCTCTAGCACTTACAATACAATCTAAAACCTTGTACATGAATTAAGACTCTCTCTGACTTAGATTTCACATATCTTTTCCATCTTAAACAATCGTTCTCATTCTCCACAACCAGCCCCTGTTCCAATCAAATGTAATCAATTCCAAACATCCCATAGAACTATTCTGAATTTCCCCGCCTCTTTCATTTCTCAGGAGTGTCCTTTCTACCTAGCTCTGTTTACTGAAATTCTCTCACCCAGTGGCAAATTCAGATTCCCTCTTCTCAAAAACAAGTCTCTGAAACAATTGTTGGACCATTGGTGTTATCAATACACACACACACACACACACACACACACACACACACACACACACACACACACACACACTGAGAAACTCCCATTGTACAGATTCCGTTTCAAACTAGAAACCATATCAAATTCTAGCTCATGCTTAGGGGTGTGAGAGTAGAAAAGTGGGGATTTGGAAGATAGGATCCATAAATGAATGTCATAAAGGAAGGGAAAGGATAAGTATATGCTTTCCAGGTTCATGCTGATACTCCACACACTTTAAGCCCTATCATGTCTCATTTGTGTTTCAGGTTCAATGAATTTCTGACCTCCTCCAGACCAGACCAATATGCATGTAAGTTCACTGGGGATCTCATTAATACGCAGATTGCTATTGAGTAGTGCTGAGTTGGGACCAGTGATTTTATATTTCTAATTAGATTCTAGCTACTGTCTACTGCAGGGCTAATGTCCATTCTAGGAGTAACAAGGCTCTGAACCTATTCAGGTTTTGTTTGTTTGTTTGCTTGCTTTTACCAGGACACTATTCAGCTCTGGCTTATAATAATAATGCCAGAGGGTGAACTTAGGACCTTGGAGTCTCAGTCACGAAAATCTTTTTGAATAGTCATTATGCTATCTTCCCAGCTAAGCCTGTTAAAATTTGAGAGATGCACAACTAACATTCATTGAGTACTTACATGATTTGATCTTATTCTGTACTCATTATGGTTGAGAAAATTGAGACTTTGAATAAGTTAAGTAACTTATTCAGGCTCATATCACTGGGAAAAAAGAAGAACTACAATGAAATCCTGGTCTGTTTAAAAGCAATCTCCTGATCTAAATTACTGTAGTATTCTGTCTTCTGACAGTAAGTTCTCCTGTAGAATGAACCAATTCACTCCCTTCTCTAATCTATTTTCACCTTATTCTAGGAGTCATAGACATACCATAACCAGAGATATACAAATCTGACCCGGTTTCTAATGGGCCTTTTGGAATACATTGCCATAATCTCCAAGAACCTTCTAAGAGCTGTGGCAGACCTAAATAATGACTGTTCCCAATCGCCCAACTCCATTCACCCATAAATTGGTCACTCTAAGCAATCCACCGGACAGCAGCACATACTAACTCCTTAACTAAGTCATCCTTCAGTTTAACAGACTTTTGGTAACTTCAAATAAAATCCTGTCAAAGAATGATGGCCCCTTGGCTCACAAGTTTTCCTAACACAACACTCCTTTTCCTCTACATTTTTCCCTTGACACTTGTTAGTAGAGAACATCTACACAGCTCTAATGTTCAAATCAGGAAGTGTACTACATTAAACAAAGTGTTCCCACCGGACCTCACAATCAGCAGTTGGTTAATGTTCATAGGACTTTACATATTTCTCATAGTTTAGGTGGGTGAGACATACATGCTATCTGGTTTTGATGCAATTTAATTGTTGGTCTTATGTTCCATAAACAAGTTTCCTGTTGCTGGGGGGGGTTAGGCAACTCCTCCTAAAGGCCCCTTTTTTTGTTACCCTAACCTTGTAGTCACTTGACATCAGTGGGATGTGAAAGTTAGTTCCTTCTAACAGGACAAGAGCTACTAGGTGCGTGATGGTGAGAAAGGACGTAGATTGGGGGAGTGTTTCTCAGATACTTATCACAGGGAGATGAGAGTTGTACCCATGTGTCAACAACTGTACTGTGAATCATTGCCACCTCCCCCCTCCAATAAAAGAAGAGGGGAAAGTTACTAGGTTCGCCACAGTGGGGCTCTGGAGCAAGCCTTTTTGTGGTCTAGCCTGACTTTCATATGCTGAGGACACCTTCTTCTTACATATATTAAATATTCTTTATGTTGCATAATATTATATCTATTATATTATATAACATATACATAACTTGTACTGAACATTTACTGGGTCCCAGGCAGTATAGCAAGCATATCCAACTTGATCCTTAAGAACCATTTCAAAAGGTAAACTTTTTCCATTTTGTAAATTAAGAAATTAAAGGTGGGTAATAAATTACCAGTCAAATGTCACATAACTGAATCTTTCCATTCTCAAGTTAATCAGGAGTGAATTCAGGCTACAAAATGTGAAGATTGCATCCAGCTGTTATTTCTGCATCCAAATCAAAGACAAGTCCCAGAGAACTCAAGTTCTTGCTCTGATTGTAATTCCACAAAAGTTATTAGACAGTTAGATCTTTTGCTGAAGTACACTACTACCTTTTGAGTAAGAGAAAACTCAAACACAAGTGGTTCTCATCACCCCTTGTTGAAAGATGCTTACCATCATCAAAATCACTTTCCTCTCCTATCATGAATTCATGGCTTAGGCCACAACTAACTAGATGTTTCCATTAATATCAGCATAAAGATCCACCTGTCCCATTCTATTATAGAAGAAGGTTTGGGTTACTTTACCTCAAGTGAGTGAGAAAACTATTTTGTCTTTTTCTCAGCAATGAATACTGAGTACACCACACTTCATGATACCTCTTGAATTTTCCCCTTCCTCCTAAGGAATAAGATCTACTTAGACTTCCCCCCACATCTTCCATCACTAGTATCTTCAGTGAGTGACTGTTCAGTTTATCCTCAGGGACACAAAAGGTTTGTGTCTGGTCAAGGTCATCAACAAAATTGCAAGTATGGTATTGAAGCAGTTAGGGGGATCTTTGATGGGGTGAATTGAAGCTTAGCACACTACAACTGAGATCTGTTTTCTTTATATTGAACACAATTCAAACTGACTTGAAGACCTTTGCATATAAGATTCCTTTTCCTCAATCTCCCGTTTACTTGTAAGCAATATGAGAACAAAAGTTCTATACTTTTTTTTCCTACTATAATGGCTCTGGTACCTACCTCAGTACCCACTTATAGCAGGAATTCAGTACATATTGTTCCTTTAAAACAAAATCAAGGGAGTCGGGTGGTAGCGCAGCGGATTAAGCGCAGGTGGCATGAAGAGCAAGGACAGGCATAAGGATCCTAGTTTGAGCCCCCGGTTCCCCACCTGCAGGGAAGTCGCTTCCCAAGTGGTGAAGCAGGTCTGCAGGTGTCTCTCTTTCTCTCCCCCTCTCTGTATTCCCCTTCTCTCTCCATTTCTCTCTGTCCTATCTAACAATGATGACATCAACAACAACAATAATAATAACTACAACAACAATAATAACTACAACAAAAAACAAGGACAAGAAAAGGGAAAATAAATTTAAAAAAACGAATTATATCCCATGACCTTTAGCCATCATCTCCCACCCCCTCACCTAACACACATTACATACTTTTTTCTCCACCATTTCTGCAACCCCTGTTGAGAGTTCAGAACTTGTTCACTATCTAGTTGCGCTTCCTCTACTCACATAAGAGAGGAAATCAGATACCAGGCTCTGTGGCTCATTCAGTTTTATCCCCCTCTTCACACTCAGCTCATCGGCTTACCATTACTTTGCTCTTCTGCGCACTGTCTACCTTCAGTCCTGTCTGGTTTATGTTTTTGACAAGAGTCCCTATGATGTTCCTTTTCCTAATCCTTTAAGGCTATAGTAGAGCCCAATAGTTATTGAGGTTTCAGCTTTAACTAAAATAGAACAGACAGCCTAAACACCTGTCTAGTTTATAACTTCCTCACAGAGATCATGACAGCCTGTATTAATGCCCATTATAAACATGATCACTAGTGCCCAAACCTATGCCTTTAGGCAGATAGCTTTAGCTCCATTTTACATGGAAAGAAATCACTTTCCTCCAAGCCATCCACTTCTAAAATTTAGAGATAGTATTTAAACTTATATACCTCTCACTCTGGAACCTTAGACACCTTGGATCCCTTTAAAAAAATCCTCAGAACCTTTGCCCACTCAAAAATTTCAGAGAAAGTTATAAATGAACTTAACATTCAGGATCTTCAGTATCTAAACCTAGAATGTGCCACCACACATTGGTATCCGAATCTGCAGTTACATTGACCTCCTCACTGAACCGCACTGGTCATTCATATCTGACTCAGTCTTAGTCCCGGATTGCTGGGCGATAAGTGACAGGATCTTAGCATTGGTTAACTGCCAATTTAGAGCTGAAGGAAACAGATAGACTCATGGAAGTCTCCCCTCAAAAATATATCACTATTCTTTCTTTTTTTTTTTATCTAGAAAAAAACACTTAGTATATGTCATTATTTCCAGCAGATAAGAAGTTGGTGGAATGTGGAGTTCTAAATAATGGTACTTACTTTCTATTCTCATTCTTCCAAACATGAAGATCCAAGTAGTAGAAAGCTGAATGTTCATTTTAGGCATACAACACCTAAATAGCACCCATCAAATTATTTAATACTACTTTCAGGTTTTTAATACTACTTTCAGTTTACCTAACTGGTTAAAGAAAAAGGGAAAGATACTGTCAATACATTCTACAACAAATGTATTGACAGTGATTTGATAATATCACTTAAGGGGTTTGACAAATATACATGTTCAAACTGATGTTTTCCCTTCCTTAAGTCTGAATCACCTGGTTCCCTTTATCTGTCTTCCTAAAGCTAGACATTAAGTAAATATAGGTCAGGAAGCAGTAACAACTGAAAGGGAAACAATTGACACGTGTCTAATAAATAATGGTCTTTGGATATCATGTTGAAGGAAAATATTTGCAGAGAGGAAAAATCTATCCTAGTCTCTACTTTGTAAGGAAAAAAAAAAACCTGTTGACTGTATTCTAGACACAGGCTAAATGTTTTATCCCCAGTCTGTTAGGAAAGCACTTTTGTTAAATGAGACTCATTAGAGAAAAGACTGGCTTGAGTTTGTGAGAGTTACGAATTTCAAAATTAAAAATGGTTTTTGTTCATGGATCCATAGAGATAATCTAATTCAGAAGAGGTCTGTGTAGTTGAGACTCCGCCAGGCATATTTTACGGCTAAGAAAGGTTTACGATTATAAGCACCATTTACATAAAGCTATTGCTATATTTGGGGCAGTTTGGGATGTTTGGAAACAGATTGTTCCCATGAAATTACAAACTTTTTTTTACCACTATCACAATTTTGCACTGTGATTTACTATGACATGCTGGAAGAATCAGAAGTGAACAAAGGTAAATTAAAATCTGTTTCTAGAACTCAAGCTGATCGAAATAGAGTTTGTTTGGTTCGAGTTAATGGCATCTCTTCTTTGACCTTTGTTAGAGGAATGTGATAATTGCTAAGGCCCAAATCTTTCTTTCTTTCTTTCTTTTTCTTTCTTTTTTTTTTTTTTTTTACCAGAGCACTGTTCAGCTCTGGTTTATGGTGGTGCAGGGGATTAAACCTGGGACTTTGCAACCTCAGGATGAAAGTCTGTTTGCATAACCATTATGCTATCTACCCCCTGCCCCCAAATCTTTCTGAACTGTTTTCTCGTTTCTAAAGGCATTCCTATTTATCTGTTCCTGTTTGTCAGCATTATTAAAAAAAAAATCCTTTGAAATAATTCAACTCATATACTTTTGAAATAATTTAAAGCTTCTTTTAAAGAATCATAATCATGGAGGACAAGTTAGAAGATGGAGAAAGTATCTATGGAATAAGGAAAAACAATCAGACTTTACTCTGAACTGAAAAACATAAACCAATGTATAGAAGTCATAAGAAGCTGAATTTTGTGCCATATAAAATACACTCTTGAAAAAAACAAACAAACAAGAAAACCACCAAACGCTAGTACTATCTTTTTCTGTAGGGGAAAAGAAGGCAAAGCTAATTATCACTCCAGTCAAGTTCACTTAGGCCTACAATTTTGGAGCAATCACAGTTGTAAAAACATTTCCAGTCATTTTTCTCAATTTATTTTAACTTTTGTTCCTAAGAGGATCACAGTCTTGCAAAAAATGTAAGTTTATCTATTTACCCCCACTTTTTTTTTTAGTTCTACAAATGTAATTAAGAGCCAAAAGGATTTTCTTAAGTGGAAAGTTACTACTTTTTCCCACACTCCTACATCTTATTAATATAGTGACTTAAGTGATTAAACTCAAACTCTTATCCCCCCCGAAGTAAAATAAACCATCATCATTGAGCTATAATCAGAGAAGTTATGAAAAATTTAAGGGCAAACTGAAATAGTAATATTTCTAAATAGACAGTGGAGAGATGCGGTTATTTGGTATTAATTCTAGAGGTTGATAATATAAAAACTTAAATTATACTAGTAACTTAAAAAAATGTTTGCTATACGAGAATGCTTAAGAGGTTTTAGTCTCGAGATTAAAATTGAAAACCTCTGAGGTTGAGCTAAATGATTTTTATTTGCCAAATATGGACAAATTTTCTGCTTGTGACTTTTGGAAACTCAGTGACAGTCCTAAGACTATCATTCCAGAATCTTTTCTTCCCAACTATGTGCCTCCCCTCTGGGTGGGGACTTGGTAACCTTTGGTAACCTTTGAAACCTTGTTTCAGTGCTGAGTCTTTATTTACATGGACTTTTTGATGCAAGAAATGCAACCTACTCAGGGGCTAGGTGGTGCACAAATGTTGCAGTGGGCAAGGACCCAGATTTGAGCCCCCAGTACCCACTTTGCAGAGGGAAAGCTTCACGAGTGGTTAAGCAGGGCTGCAGGTGTCTCTCTGTCTCTATCCTTCTCTATCTCCCCTTCCTCTCTCAATTTCTGGCTGTCTCTGTCTAATAAAAATAAAGATAAAAAAGAAATGTAACCTACTGTAAATATGAAATATTTGGATAATCAACAACAAGAAGAAAATGAGAAGAGGTGGGAAATAGCACATTCAGTAAATTGCACATTCATGGGACTTGGTTTCAAGCCTCTGGCACCATCATGTTCAGAGGAAGCTTCACAGAAGGTGGAGCATGGTGTGGTATTGCCTCCCCCTTTCCCTTCCCTCCCTCCTTCCTTCCTTCCTTCCTTCCTTCCTTCCTTCCTTCCTTCCTTCCTTCCTTCCCTCCTTCCCTCCCTCCCTCCCTCCCTCCCTTCCTCCCTCCCTCCCTCCCTTCCTCCCTCCCTCTCAGATTTATCTGAGGCTGAAAGGGGGGTGTGGGGGAGAGCAAACCCAGAGCAGTGGAATTTTACAAACACAAAAGCTATGTGAAGAAAAAAAAGAGAGAAATGTACAACTTACCATTTATCTTTTGAAATTATTCTAACATAACTATGACAGGTGGAGAAAATCTTGAACAAGTTAAGTTACCAGGACACTCTTTGAAGGTGCCTACCTGAGGTGTAATTCAGTACTTAATTATGTTCTATTCCTTTCGTTTGTATTGCTAGTGCAGATGGAAGTAATGTCAAGTTGTAGATTCTCTTTTTCTTTCTTGAAAAACAACACCACAGGGGCTTGCAAGATAGCTCACCTGGATAGTGAGCTGCTTTGTCATGTGCACGATCCAGGTTTGAGCCCAGCTCCCACTGCACAGAACGAAACTTCTGTCTCATGGTGTCTTTCTTTCTGTCCCTCTGTCTCTCTGGCTCAGTCTCTCTATCTGAAGAAGTCAGCCAGGAACAAAACACACCTGATTAGCAAGAATTTTATTATGAGAACCTTACAGACTTTCTGGCTGATTTTTTTTTTTTTTTTTGAGTAGCATGAAAAGAGAGAGGTTGACTGTGAGTACATTTTTGATTAAGCAACTTTATTGACGGGAGTGCAAAGCATGATTTGAACACCTCCCCAAAAGCATAATTTTCCTACAAACCCCCTGTGCCATATAATTTAGCTTTGAATTATGATCATATTCCTCTGCCCCCTGGCTTCTCTCCTATTTCCGGAACTAATACTACCCTAACAACGATCTTGGTCTTACCTTTGAGCTACACTTGTATAATGGGTGACTGATAGAGTCAACATAGTGGTGCCTCATGCAGCGTTGAGGGTCCGAGTCCATCATGAAGGAGCTGTCCGTTTTGCTGTCTGTATCTCCCACTAGTGCCAGCAGGGAGAGCATAGAAAAGGATGCAGCTAGTACATGCTTTCTCATTGTTGTAGGGCAAAACTTCTCAAAAGGAACAGTAGAGGGCGGCAGAGGACTAAAAACTGCACCTCCTAGGATCCAGTTCTGTTCAAGCAAAGTGAAGGATCTGGCTGAAGCTTTCTGGTTGTCATTGTCCTTTGTATGCCCGAGTTTGTTTTACTCTTTTCACTTGCAATTCATCATCACAGTATCTGCTGCACAGCTAGAATAAAAACAGAAATTATTTTCCCCGGAAATATTAATAGAATCCAGGAGGTATTGAGAAGAAATTTTCCATGTTATTTTGAATGGAGAATATTGGTTTCTAAATTGTCATTAGCATAAGCTGTCATTGCACACACACACACACACACACACACACACACACACACACACACACACACACCCTCATAACTTATGCTTCATATCTGTAACCATTTGGAGGAGGACACACCGTTTAATGGAAGCACTTGCTGACTTTAATTCCTGGAGCCCATGTTAGGAGTAAGAGTAACTTGAACCTACGGTAACGATTAAACATGCAGTACTGGCCACATATATCCAAATTGGGTGATCTCCTCTTTATCCCTACTTGGTGGAGACAGAAGAGTCTGCTCAGTCTTCCAGGAAACTTTGGCATAAATGTCAATCTATAGAGCTGAGAGTTGGAGTGCCAGTACTAATCAACTTACACCATGTCCCATGGGGAGCCACATTTTCCATTTCCAAATCCACACCCACCCACACCGCTAGTTTTCCACGTCTGCATTCCGGGTTCATCCTGTTTTGGCTTTAAGCCCTGTGCCACCCAGTGTCTATGACAAACTGCATCTGAAATACGCATCATGCTCATTGGCCTACAGTGAGGTTCGGGACACACCACAAAGTCACACACTTCTGCAGTCTTTGTAGCCTGAGCACATGGTCTAATTTCAAAAAGTAAGCAGCAGTTGGAACAGAGACTTATCATTAAAGTGGGATCATGCTATACCAGTTTTCCTGAAATTTGCTTTATCCCTTTAACCATACCTCTTGACAAAGGAACTGGGTTCAGAGATCACTCCAAATCACCCCAAAGCATGGCTAACACTGGTGCCTTTTATCACAACAGAAAACAGAGAATCAAAAATATTTTCAAAGATTCAGTAAAACTGAGAGAGCCTAGCACTGTATCCTATGCAAAAGAAACATGATAATTAAAGGTGCTTCAGATAAAAGTTTGATTTGGTTCACACTAGAGTTTTTTACATCCTCATTATTCATTATGTAGCAGTGCTTTAGAAAATTGCATGATTTCAGGGGTAGTTTCACATCCACATATAGTATCAGTCACCACACCCACCACCCAAATCCTGCATTCTCCACCCATAACCACTGTACTTCTCACAAAGTCCAAGTGACAGTTTGGTTACTTTACTTTTTTTTTTCTTTCAAATTCATTTGCTTTAGTTATCTATATTCTACACATGAGTAAATATATCTGGTGGCACACAGTATACCATTGCAGGCTCTCCATGGACATCCTAAATAAACTGGTCAAAGTATTGATAAGATTAGGATTAGAAGTTCAAGTCATGTGGAAAATTGAGAAATGTTATGCATGTACAAACTATTGTATTTATTGGCGACTGTAAAACATCAATCCCCTAATAAAGGAAAAAATTTAAAAAAGAAATTTGAGTCTCCACAAGTCGATTGGTTTTGCTCTAAAAGAATAGCCTCAGACCCACTTAGATTCAGAAACCTGTCTTTCAAATCTGGGTTGGGGGACCTCATGTGGTAAAAGGCATACGGCACAAGGTTGTCACAAAGCACGATATCCACGGCAGTGGCAAAACCTCAGAGTGTATGTTTCAGGGATGTTCTAAAAAAAAAAAAAAAAAGAAGGGAAATTCGGGGACTAGTAATGAGGAGCCCCAACTGGAGTCTAGCACTGTCATTAACTAAGGAAACTTGCACAGGTCACTGAAACTGTTCCAGTCTCAGTTTGTTCATGGAAAGCCTAGGGGAGTTGTATGAGATAATATCTGCAGTCTCCTCTCACTTTAAACTGCCATCACTTGATAATTGTGGATTTAGGTGCTGCCATCTCCATATGCAGAATAGACTATAATTGTAGAGTCAGGGAGACCACCTTTTCATGCAACCCTATACTGCTTTCTTTGATGTGCATATTGGTAGCAACATTGTAAAATTTATCAAATCTGGGCGGTAGCGCAGCGGGTTAAGCACACAAGTGGCGCAAAGCACAAGTACTGGTGTGAAGATCCTGGTTTGAGCCCTGGCTCCCCATCTGCAGGGGAGTCACTTCACAGGCGGTGAAACAGGTCTGCACGTGTCTATCTTTCTCTCCCCCTCTCTGTCTTCCCCTCCTCTCTCCATTTCTATCTGTCCTATCCAACAACGACACTACATCAATAACATCAACAATAAAGAAGCAAGGGCAACAGAAGGGAATAAATGTTTTTTTTAAAAAAGTATCAAATCTGAGGGCAAGCAAGAAAGCTCACTTGGGAGGGTGTCAATACATGAACCAAGTTTGAGCCGACTCCTACCTCATTGGTGGAATCTTAGGGGCTGTGGTGTCTTTCCTCTCTCACTCTGTCTCTCCCTATCTAAAAAATACCAGTGCTGAGCTATGAAGTACTTAAAGATGACAATGGAAAAAATAAAACCACAAGCTAGTGCTCTAAGTTGGCTAAAGAAGGAAAAACGCATATTTCTAGCTGCATTATCTAGACTTGACCCTGTATTTTACTCTGAAAATCACCGTGACTTCAGCTCCAAGAGCTTTTGGGGGTTCCATGTTCAGCAGTTGTGATATTACTATTTCTCAATTTTCACGTGATTGAATTATCCCAAGTGAGTTATCTGTTTCTTTGGAGCCTTAATTTGTCTCAGAAAGAGGATTTATTAGATTTATCCTTTCAACACTCTAGTCTACATATAGTTCCCTCAGGAGTCAATGGAAAAGAGATGAATGAAAAACTAGGCATTCCAGCCCTGGCTGTTCCTTCCCACTGCCAGCAACTTCTCTTCAGAGCAAAGTCTGTTAAAGGAGCGAAGCAAATGAAAGAAAAACCTATGCATAGAGATACTTTGTTCAACTGATTAAGCATATAAGGACATCACAGTTATGCATTCTGTTGGCAAGGTAATAGGGAAATGGTCCAACTTGGGAGATGGTGTAGTGAAAATTGGTGCTAATTTTGTAGAGGCCAGTTTGGTACTATCAAAATTATGACTGTAAATAATTTAGACCCAATAACTCCACTGCTGAAGTTATCCTGTATGTTTCCCTGCATGTATGCTGCATGTTATCCTACACAGCCATCTACTTATTCACTAGAGCATTAATTCTCAGAGCATAAAATTGGAAACAGCACAAAATACCTATCGGAAATGTACCAGTTAAAATGGTCTGGAAGGTGATAGATACAGTGGATAAAAGCATTGGACTATCAAGCATGTGATCCCAATATAGATTTCCCAGCTTCCCACGTACCAGAGGGATATTTATTTCTTTTTCTTTTCTTTCATTTTTTCTTTTCTTTTCTTTCTTTCTTTCTTTCTTTCTTTTTTTTTTTTTTTTTCTAACTAGAGTACTGCTCAACTCTGGTTTATGGCAGTGTGGAGAGATTAAACCTGGGACTTGAGAGCCTCAGGCATGAAAGTCTCTTTGCATAACCATTATGCTCAACTCCCACCTGGGATGTTTGTTTCTCTCCTCCTATTTCACATTATTAAGGAAATGAAATATTTTAAAAGAACTGAAAATGTTTTAATTTCAGTTTTAAATTCAGTAGTAATTGATTTCAAATTCACAAAAATTTTAAGATTTTTTTAAAAAATCTACTAATTGGAACAAGGGAATGTTATGCAACTATGTGACGAATGCAAAAACCCTACATACTGATTCATTTAAAAATTGAAGGGCCTGGGGCCTGGTGGTGGCGCACCTGGCTGAGCTCATGTATTATAATGAGCAAGGACCCAGGTTCGAGCCCCCCCCCCCAGTCCCCACCTGCAGGGGGAAAGCTTTATGAGTCTCTATCCAATAAATAAAGACAAAAAAGTATAAAATCTAAAAAAAAAAAAGTTTAAAAAATTTTTGAGGGTGGGGGTATAGAATAATGGTTATGCAAAGAGACTTTCATGCCTGAGGCTCTCAAGTCCCAGGCTCAATCCCCCACACCCCCATAAGCCAGAGCTGAGCAGTGCTCTGGTTAAGAAAAAAAAACTAAAAAAAAATTTTTTTTAAATTGAAGGGACAAGAATATACACTTGTATTCATTTGTATTTTTTAAAAAGAGGCTCTGCAAAGATACCCAAGAAACAAATATAGTTACTTGCAGCAGTCTATTCCTTTTTGTAATGTGTATATTTATTTATTTATTTATTTATTTATTTATTTATTTATTATTGCCACAAGGGTTACTTCTGGGGCTCCGTGCTGGCACTATGAATCTGTTGCCCCCAATGGCCTTTTTTTCCTTCCTATTTTATTTGATAGGACAGAGAGAAATTGAGAGGTGGAGGAGAAAAAGAGAGAAAACTAGATTCCTGCAAATCTGCTTCATGGCTTGTGAAGCTTTTCCTCTATAAGTGGGGAACTGGGGGCTTGAACCCAGGTTCTTGCAAATGGTATTGTGCAGTCAATGAGGTATGCTACTGACTACTGCCCAGCCCTTTATTTGTAGTTTTTTTTTGAACATGTAAATGTCTGGCCTAGTCAAAATTCAATTTAATGAATTTTTTTCTTTTGAAAGTGTGGTATAGAAACAGCAAGAACATTAATTGATGGCTCTTTTCATGCTATTTTGAGTACTTAAATTCGATATTATTTTTTTTGTTTGTTTTTACTTTGATCTATAGTGGCACTGGAAATTGAACCTGATACCTCTGGTGTCTCAGCCATGGAAATCTGCTGCACTACTGTTATTGCTATTTCTCTGGCATTATATTTTCATTCCTTATAAATAAGCAAAGACATGCTAAGTTTTTTTCCTAGTCAAATACTCCTCCAGGTTGTTCTTATGCAATACTATCATCTAGTAGAAGTATCCAAAATTAAAATAACAGTTCATTTTTCTCCAAAAATGTATAAAATACTTTGTGTGGACATTGATATGGATTTTTAGTAATTAAGAAAATCAGTGTCACACAAAAGATAAGTTTATTACTTGTTTTTCTTTGTAAAGGTAAATGGAACCCGGAAATATTATTAAAGAAAAAAAAGAATTTAAAAAATGCTATCCAAAATGTTGCAATAATAATAATAATAATAATAATATGTTCATAAGGGAAAACACTAAGCAGAACTTTGGACTTTGGTGCATCAAAGAAAAGACCCTGGGGTTGAGGTGGGGGTTCAGGTCCTGGATCATGATGGCAAAGGAGGACATAGTAGGGGTTGAATCGTTATGTGGAAAACTGGGAAATGTTACACATGTACAAACTATTGTATTTTACTATCAACTGTAAACCATTACTCCCCCAATAAAGACATTTTTTAAAAAAAGATTCCTATAAGGAAAACATGAACAATACTGTAGCAAAAAAAAAAAAAGAACAATAAAATAAAAATCTGTTTGACCATCTTTAAAAAAAGTTCATGTCAACATACAAAGCATAGCAGTTTTTGCTCAGTTTTAATATTAAATGCATTTATGATATTCTGAAATTAGCGTTCAAGCAACAAAGTAAATACGTCACAGACCTCAGCAAACAAATCCTCAAAGCAAAAAGGTTAAGATTCTTACATTTTAACATTGGAATTTTTTTGTCTTACATGTTCAAATTGGGCAAACCAAGGCCATTGTGTTATTGAAGATATGAACATAATGCTCAGTAAAAGACTGGTACTAAGTGAAGTTGTCTTAGCACTGTGTTAGTGCACAATGGCAAGAACATGCTGAGTGTGGTGGGAAATGCTCACAAAGAAGAAAGTCAAGAATAAAAGGTATTTGTATCATTTGAGATCCCCCATTTCATGGCAGCCTGCTTTTTGAGGCTTTTGTCGTTTTTCTCAAAGTTAAATTAATCACACTCGGGAGTCAGGCGGTAGCACAGCGGGTTAAGTGCAGGTGGCGCAAAGCGCAAGGACTAGCATAAAGATCCCGGTTCTAGCCCCCGGCTCCCCACCTGCAGGGGAGTCGCTTCACAGGCAGTGAAGCAGGTCTGCAGGTGTCTGTCTTTCTCTCCCCCTCTGTCTTCCCCTCCTCTCTCCATTTCTCTCTGTCCTATCCAACAACGACGACAATAATAATAACTACAACAATAAAACAAGGGCAACAAAGAGAATAAATAAATAAAATAAATATTTTTTAAAAATCACACTCAGCTTTCACATTTTGAAACTATGTAACATCAAATCAAATGCTGCCTGGGTCCAGCCACTGGCAGATTTAAAAAAGAGACTCTTGTTGAATTCAGCAGTCCCAGAGTTTCCTTGTGTTCTGGTACTATCTCTGAGATATGGACTTGGCTGTTGTACAGATCGCACATTTTAATAGCTCTACTGTGGAGCCTCTCCCAGCAGGAGAAGCACGTAGGTCGGCGTGCCCGACTTTGGAGCTACCCTCCAACGGATACCAGTGGAAAAGAACAACTGGTGCCCAGATTTCCCCACCTGTCATTCTCAACAAAATAATATAACAGAGCTTACAGTGGGCCAACCTCTTGGGTCAGAGATGGTGCTGTGTCCAGATCAATTCACTCTTGGGATGACCTTCTGCTTGAAAGAGCATAAAGTGCTGGTTTCACAAGCTAGTCCAACAACAAGCTAAAGACAAGTGGCATGTGCCAAGAATGGCCTTATCCTTGCCCTGTTTGACAGGCAAAGGAGGGTTGTGCTTCAGTATCCAAACCTTCCTTTCTGGACTACAGAGTTCAGTACTAATGTATGCAGACAGGTGTGACTCCCCAACCCTTTTTAGTTTATCGAGAGAGAGAGAGAGAGAGAGAGAGAGAGAGAGAGAGAGAACGGGGAAAAAGAGAAAGAGATCATAGTTCCTCCACACAGTGTCTGAAACCCAGGGTCTCACACATTCAAGTCATGTGTTCTGTCCTCTAAGCCACCTCCCTGGCCACCTATCACTACATTTTATATGTTTACCTGAATCATATTTCTTTTCTTTCTTTCTTTCTTTCTTTCTTTTCTTTTTTTTTTTCCTTCAGGGTTATCCCTGGGACTCATTGCCTGCACTACAAATCTACTGCTCCCGGAGGCTATTTTTCTCTTTTTGTTGCTTTTGTTGTTTATCATTGTTGTTATTATTATTGTTGTCATTGCTGTTGTCGTTGTTGGATAGGACAGAGAGAAATGGAGAGAGGAGGGGAAGACAAAGAGGGGGAGAGAAAGACAGACACCTACAGACCTGCTTCGCCACCTGCGAAGCGACTCCCCTGCAGGTGGGGAACCAGGGGCTTGAATTGGGATCCTTAGCCGGTCCCTGAACTTTGCGCCACTGTGTGCTTAACCCGTTGTGCTACCGCCGAGCCCCTCCTGAACCATATTTATTAAACACCTAGTCACTGGAGAAAACAGGTACCTTTTTCTGCTCATTGTATCCACAAGCATAGTCTTAGCTTGTTGTTTCCCGGGGTAATATTTTTTAGCTTCTCAATTAATTCCGTTAATGTCTAATTTGTATCCAGCATGCATTGCATCATTTCAAAGAAGATCAAGTTAAGTAGATAAAATGACTTTGGAATGATGTCAGTGTAACAGAATAATTTGATATTTACTATAGTTTGAAATAATTTTATTAACGAATAAGGTAAAAAATGGAACAGAGTCTTTCTCAAAAGGACCGATAAAAGGAAAATCCAAGATGTGAATGTGGAAGAAAGCTGGCTACCAGGTGACAAAGAAAAATAGGATTAGAGAAGCAAGAACTTCTGAGTCTAATCAGAGAGTGTGAAGTGCTTAGTAACTCCTCCTCAGAAGCACACAGAATTCCAGTTGGATCCAGTTAAAGGCCTTAGAGGATAGGTCAGATGCCTCTTCCCAAAGTAATTAATTTATACGCTGTGAATAGCATGTTGGGTTTTGCTAAAACATCTCATGTGCACAATGAAAGGTTTATGATGTTATTCCTATTTGGAAGCATATCAGTAGAAGCCAAGAAGCCAAGCTTGGGGTGACCCAGAAGCAAACAATACTAATCCTGACCTTAGACACAGCCTGCCAGCCTCCAATATCTCCAAGGGTAGACAACCACAGAGTCATCAGGAAGGAGTGACTCCTGTCTCTGTCATCTCCCAGTGTCTGTTCAACAGTATGTGAGAAAATGCCTGCCTTCACAGTAGCATATTAGGAAAAAGAAGATGACATCCTTGTGACTAAACAACAGTCCTCTTGTCTGTGATATAATTCTGTATTCTCCCAACCCGTATTACAAGTCAAGTGTAACCAAGCTCAACATCAGTGGTGATGCAAAAGGGGAAAAAATAGGAGAAGCAAAAGGGATGGAGAAATAAAGCTTAGGAAAAAAGCAATAGATCACAATGTTGAAATAACACTGCACAGGCCAGGAGTGGCGTACCAGGTTAAGCTCATATATTATCGGGGCCAGGCGGTGGCACACCTGGTTATGCACACATACTACAGTGCGCAAGGATCTGAGTTCAAGCCCCTGGTCCCCACCTGAAGGGGGAAAGCTTCACAAGTGGTGATGCAGGTCTGCAGGTGCCTCTCTGTCTCTCTTCAGCACTCTTTCTCCCTCCCCTTACAATTTCTCTCTGTCTCTACTCAAAATAAATAAATAAAGATTTTAAAAAATTCTTTAAAAAGTTCATGTATTATCATGTGCAAAGACCAGGGCTCCAGGCATGGCTCCTCACCTGCAGAGGGGTTGCTTCACCAGTGATGAAGCAGGTCTGCAGGTGTCAATGTTTCTCTCTCCCTATTTTCCTCTTGCCCCTCAGTTTGTCTCTGTCCTAGTAAATAAAATAGAATGCAAAAAAAGGGGGGATGGGTGTCAGGGCCACTGGAGCAGTAGATTCATAGTACTGAGCATAGCCCCAACAGTAACCCTGCTGGCAATAAAAAAAAAAAAAGAAAGAAAGAAGGAAAGAAGGAAAGGAAGAAAAGAAAGAGAGAAACATAACACTGCAAAAAAAGGACCAGGAATTGAAGTAATTTCTGAGGATGAGCCAATTTTTAGGTCCCCCCCGCCCCTTGTGTAGGACTTCAGCTTGAATAATTTTATTGTTTGGGCCAGGGACTGGTATGGGAGGACTTAACCTTGAGTGATTGAGTCTTAATATTTCTAAAAATCTTAAAAGTTAAGGAAATACAGAGGAACTTCCTATTGTTGCCTGAACTCCTGACCACCTATAGTCTCGCTCTCTAAGACTATATTAGTGTGCCGAGCATCAATGTTGCTTGCTCTTGCAGAACACTGGTCTTAGGAATCTCAGACTCCAAACCTTGCCTTTCTCTCACTGGCTGTGTGATCTTGAGCAAGTCAGTTATCTTCTCTGAGCTGGGACACAGTTTCCCCATCTATAGAAATGAATGGAATAGTCTAGAAACTTCTATGGTCTTGTTCATTTTTTTTTCCCATTCATTCTTTTTTATTCAGAAGGGAAGAGGAAGACAGAGAGGGGCGGTACTTCGCAGTACCACTCTATCAACCATGGAGCTTCCCTGGTGCTATGAGTGACCTCTTGCGGTACCAGGGCTGTCCTCCTTGCACATGGCAAAGCACCGGTCATACCAGGTTAACATCCTACAATGATGTCCAGGCTTTTCAGAGATCAACTCCTACTTTGGGCTACATATAACCACAAAGGAATCCTACTAAAAGAGTTCCTTCCTTACTAAAGAAGTTAATGATTGTGGAAAAATCCTAACAATTTCTAATGTTCCAGGCCAATACTAAAAACTGAACTATAAACATTTGCCCCTTGTTGAGTCATACTGGTGGTTTGAAATTAAAAATTAAACAAAACAAAAAAGGTGCTTAATAGCCAATTGACTCAGTGCTTGCAGTTTACCAAATATTTTTGTTAATTAGTAATATGCTATTAATAATAGGAAGCAGTTTGAAAGAATATTTAACATGTTTCAGTATATTATTTCATATTTATAATTTAATATTTAACAGACACACTTAACCAACTTTTTTTGCCTCCAGGGTTATTGCTGTGGCTCAGTGCTTGCACTATGAATCCACTGCTCCTAGCAGCAATGTTTTCCATTTTTGTTGTTGCTATTGTTGGATAGGACAGCGAGAAGCTGAGAGAGGAGGGAAGATAGAGAGGGGGGAATATAGACACCTGCAGACCTGCTTTACTACCTGTGAAACGACTCTCCTGCAGGTTGGGGTCTGGGGGCTCGAACTAGGATCCTTGCACTTGTCCCTGTGCTTTGTATTATGTGCACTTAACCAGATGCATCACCGACTGGCCCCCTAACCTATATATTTTAGAGCTATCTTGAAATGCATAGTGTTTATCTCTAATATTCACCAAATGAGGAGATGACAAAGGGTATTAGTAGTCACTTTATGCCAGAATTAAACTGTTTTCAATTTGATGATGATGATGATGATAATGATGATGATGATGATGGCAGTGATGGCTGCAGTGTCTGGAGCTCAGCCATGTTTCACCTTTCCTGTAAATGACCCTTACTCCTAAACTAAGTTTGAGTCACAGACCCCCATGCCCTAGTGGGGTCATTGGTGGCATTCTGATTCGAGGTAGAAAAGGAACATTGAATAGAAGTGTCATCTTCTCAATTTTTATTTATTTATTTATTTATCATCATCTTTATTTTTGCCACTAGGGTTATCGCTAAGGCTCTCCAGGGACTCCAAAGTTTCCTATGTCCATTCTCCCTCCCTCCTTCCCTCCCTTCATTCCTTCCTTCCTTCCTTCCTTCCTTCCTTCCTTCCTTCTTTCCTTCGTTCGTTCGTTCCTTCCTTCCTTCTTTCTTTCTCCTTCCTTTCTCTATTTATTTATGTAGAGGGTGAGAGATAGAGATGGAGAGGGAGAAAGAAACAGGCAGAAAGAAAGATACCTATAACACTACCCCACCAATCATGAGGATTCTCTTCCTGCAGGTAGGGACCACGGGGTAACATGTATGGAAATGTGTGACCTATGGGGTGAGCCACCATCAGACCCCCTTGTTGACTTTTTTTAGAACACAAACCTTGCACAAATTAGGTATGACCAAATCTGATTATTCAAGACATACATGAACATCTACTCAAGTCTTTTTCTCTGGGGATTGAATTATTTCTATAAATCTAACTAACCCACTAAAAGCTGTGACTGATATGGTGAGGCACTACAAATCAACAAAAGTTAGAAATGAGGCATGAATAATAGAAGCCGCCCAGTCTTTCCATTTCTCATTCAATCCACCTTTTCTGTCCAATAGTTGGATTTGAATATTGGATTCAATCCTGCTGGCATCCATCCTTCCATCAATAAGGAATTTTAAAAGTAGGGAGTCAGGCAGTAGCACAGCAGGTTAAGTGCACTTGGCAAGAAGAGCAAGGAACAGTGTAAGGATACAGGTTTGAACCCCAGGCTCCCCACCTGCAGGGGAGTTGCTTAACAAGTGGTGAAGCAGGTCTGCAGGTGTCTTCTCTTTCTCTCTTCCTCTCTGTCTTCCCCTCCTCTCTCCATTTCTCTCTGTCCTATCCAACAATGACGACAGCAATAATAACTACAACAATAAAAACAACAAGGGCAATGAAAGGGAATAAATAAATAAATACATTTTTAAAAAAAAGGACAAAAAAGTAAAGGAGCGAGGAGATTATAGAAGAAGTACAGAAGACAAGGAAAGAGAATTATGTCTGATATTCAGAATCTGCAACAGTCCTTTTGATGACTTCAAGTGGCACAAATTCAGAAAGGAGTTTCCTTTAATTTTATCTACTTCCTCACTGGAAGGTCATCTCATGTGAAGAATGAGCTACCTTTTGCTACTCCCTTTTGTCTAAGGTCCTTCAGAAAGAAAGCAGAGGGTCTCTGAAATACCCAACCCAGGGAATTCGTATTGATCCAAACATAGATTTTTTTTTGCCTCCAGGGTTATTGCTGGGGCTCAGTGCTTGCACTATGAATCCACTGCTCCTGGAGGCTATTTTTTCTCTTTTGTTGCCCTTGTTGTTGCCATCGTTATTGTTATCATTGTTGTTGGATAGGACAGAGAGAGATCAAGAGAGGAGGAGAGGACAAGAGAGGGACAGAAAAAGACTCCTACAGACCTGCTTCCCAGCTTGTGAAGCGACACCCCTGCAGGTGGGGAGGCGGAGTCTGGAACCGGAATCTTTAAGCTGGTCCTTGTGCTTAGCACCATGTGTGTTTAACCTGCTGCACTACTGCCCGACCCCCCCCAAACATAGAATCTGTACTCAGCTTGTGGGAAAGGTGGCCAGGTATACTAAGGACCTTGGTGCTGGTATGACGTCTGCTCTATCCTAAGACTTCTAATACAAGACTGGCTTTAGGAAAGGATAAGTGACCAATGTCAACTCAGGGTTGCTGGCTTTTCTTCAGTGTCCAGAAAGGTGTTGCCCAAACTACATTTGAATCTCCTCTCCCACAGCAAATTTTTTTAAATTTATTTTTTATTTAGGAAAGGATAAATTAACAAAACCATAGGATAGGAGGGGTACAACTCCACACAATTCCCACCACCCAATCTCCATATCCCCTCCCCTCCCCTGATAGCTTTCCCATTCTCTATCCCTCTGGGAAAGAGAGAGGCAGACTGGGAGCAAAATTTTTGATTAGTGGGTAGTAATTCCATTTAAAGCCCTCAGTTAGAAATGAGACATAAGTAATAGAAGCAACCCAGTCTTTCCATTTCTCATTCAATTCACCTTTTCTGTCCAATGGTTGAATTTGAATATTGGATTCAATCCTGCTGGAATCTAGAATACTTGTGGACACAAATATTTGTCAAAATAGGTTCACATAAAACTGTTCTCCTTTATTTCTAATAAACCTGAATTTAGGGGGCCGCTATTTTTCTTTTTGAGTTTTGCTTTGCTTAACCCACCTACACTACAATTATATCCTTGGATCATTGGTTCCTCTGTGTGACTTTTTATTTTCCAAAGGAAATTTTAAATTCTGAAAAGAATTAATTTTCCATAATTTGGATGGGATGACAGAAATGTATCAAACCCTAAAATATCACCTGGTGCTTTCAAGAAAAACTGGACATTAAGGTTTATATTTCTTTGCTTCTTCATTTTCATACTAGGGATGCGTGTGCCTATCCTTAGAGCTGAAGATGGGATATATATATATATTTTTTTTTTCATTTGAAAAGTTAACCTTTTTAAATGTCAAGCAAAGAAGCCAACTTCAAAATGCAAGGCCCTCTTCCTGGGAGGGTGTAGGTGAAATTAAGGTATATTTCCCTTTCTAGAACTGTGTTATTTGAAAATTTGCTTTGGCACATTTTAAACATCAAAAATAATTCTTTCTCTTTCCCTTTTGTTACTTCTCCCAAGGACTTCTCTCTTTCTATTTTTATTCTCTATTGATGGAAGAGGACATCGTGTTTAAGGCTATTGTTGCTTTGTGACACTGTTGAGATATCGCCCCTGAGAACTTTGTAACAGTGCATCAACTTACTTGAATGTATTAATCTTTTGCCCTTTCGTTTTTAAAGAACAAATGAGGACTGAGCCAAGCCTTTGAAGAGAGAAAAGTGTCTGCAAAATTCTTGGTTAATCATAAAGAAAAAAACATATTTACCACAAATCTTACAGAACTAAAGTGAAATCTACTACTAGGGGGCCAGGTGGTGGTGCACATGTTAACATGCACAAGGGCCTGGGTTCAACCCCCCAGTTTCCACCTGCAGTGAAGCAGCAGGTGTCCCTCTGTTCCCCTCTCCCTCTCTTTCCTTAATTTCTCTCTTTCTATCATATAAAATAAATAAAATTGAAATAACCTGATAAATAAATAAACTACTAGTTGATGTCTATGTCTAGATTTTGAAATGGACTCCAATTGAATGACTGTCTGATTATAAGTATTGGGGGATAAATTGCCAATTGAACTTACCCATTCCTTGAATTTCTGAGTTAGCGTTCTACATGACAATAAAATAGTTGTTCCAGATTGTGAATGCCATTTTGGAAGGTACATTCTGATACTTGAAATGGGTCTGGGGGTGTAAGTATAAACAATATATACTCACCTGCCAGACTCTGAGCACCTCTAAGGGTGAGGGCAACAAATATGAATGACACCAAGCAAACTATTGCCTGAGAAGGGGGCGGGGGGGGCTGTACACATGATGAGGGCAGTTGATGTCAGAAGAAATACCGTAAATATAATCTTCCTCAAAAAATTCAGATGTATGAGTGTATGAATTCATACCACGTAACCTGCACAGTCAAGCTAGTACCCCTCTCAGTACCAATCTCTCCTCCCACTCCTATCCTACACAGAAGGATATCCCACCTTTATTTTCTCCTGAAATCAAACATAGAAGTTCAAGACTGCTGATCTAATGGGTGAGGAGTGGATACTACTAACTGGTATGTTGCCACTGGCAGGGGCAGACAGGAAAATAAGAATGGTCTTAATGTCCTCCCAAAGAAAACCTTTGATGGACAAAAGAGTGGTTGTATTTTTACTCTCACCCATCAAGCTGCCAGGCATCTTTAAATAGATCTTCTAGCCTAGGGACTTGTATGGAATAATTCATTTTAAAACCGAAGAAGTGGCAGAGAAGGGGAGCTGGTTCTTTCTTCTCTTTCTTTTCTTTCCTTTCTTTCTCCCCACCCTCTTTCTTGTCAGGCTAATAGGGAAAGACTCATTTTAATTCAGCTGTGTTAAATTTTTCCTTTTGGGTCTTTTAATGAACTTTAGCTAATTCAGAAAAGACTAGCAAAACCCCCTGGAGAAGAAAAGGAATAGGAAGCGGCATTGTAGATTGCTCTTTAATACCTTTCGGTCTCAGGGACATTAGCAGCATCTTTTAAAGATGCTGCACAGTGGGGGTTACACGAGGCTTTTAAATGTGACTGCCTAATTGAGAAGTCCAGTTCCTTCCATTTGCAACTCATAAACCAATCTGTTGTTCTGCCTTTTAGATGAGGGAGGAAAAAGCCGACCCCAACTCCCCAGCCCCATTGCGTTTTTTAGATAGGCTCAACCCAAAGCCCATTTCTCCCCTCTCCCTTTCACCAAATGGGTTTTATAAGGACATTCAGGTCCAAGTTGGCAAATTAAAAGTCCTGTCCCTTTCTTCTTGGGAAAAGAAGAGTGTGGGAAGGGTGGAGAAAGGAGGGGGGAGCGAGCCCAAAGACCCAGGGAGCTTTGTTTCAAATCCCTTGTCTCTCCCTGGAAGCAGAATAGCCACATTTCTCTTAATGTAGGCTGAAGTGCATCCAGGCATTCCCATAGCTCTCCCACCCCCCACCCAGCCCCTTTTGCCAAGGATGTGCGGGTCACTCTGATGGTATGCTGGTCCTTGCCAATCCAGCTCACTTCAGCCTAGCTCTCAGCAGCCTAAAGGGCAGCAAAAGCCACGTGGCCACTGTTCTCTGAGAGTGGGTTCAGGGGCAGGACTCTAGAAAGCAAAACCACCCCCCCCAGTCCTATGAACCCAGTAGAATGATTGCCAAAAGTGACATCCTGGGAATACTATGGAGCTGGGGAGACCTCGTGGGCTGCTGTCCCCGGACGGGCCAGGACCCAGACTGTCTGGAAAACAGGCAGGGCAAAGAGCAAGCTCACAATGGAAGGAGCTGAAGCGAAGGGGAAAAGGGGCGGGGTGGGAGTGGTAGAGAGCAAAAGAAAAGAAAAGCCACATGCCACCCAGGATGACTCCAGGTAGGGGAGAGGAGGTAATGGAGGAAGGACTTAGAGGAAACAAGTACCCAGACATGGCACTGCCAGTCTAGCTGGATTCTCTTTGGAATTAGATTATGTAAAAAGAAAGAGAGGGGAAATATATAGCCTGCCAGCTGTTCAAAGGCTTACAACCTTGCTTTTAATGTCTGGGTAAGTTGGTGAGGTGGGGCATCAGAAGAATTCCAAACATACCATCCCAGAGAAATTTTAATATGTTCTACAGTGTTATACATGAAGAGGAAATGACAGCTGATCACAGTGAGACAGGTCACAGAGATCTGGGCCCTGGAGCTCACCAGCCCTGCTTCCTCCTCTGCTCTAAGTGCTTCTCAATCCTTCCACCTGGCTCTCCATCCCTTCTGCTCTCATTGGCTCAACCTCCTCTCTGAACACAGTAGCTGTAACCCACAGTCAGGGGAAGAAGTGAAGATGGGCTCAAAGGCCACTGACCAAGAAGCCAAGGGCCAGCTAGGGTGAGTCAGGTATTCTGAGAAGTCAGTGGCATTTTAACCCAACCCTGAGGATAATCTTCTGGTAAAGACAAAGTCAAGGGCCCTGGTTGTGCTGTCTTCAGAGTTTTTGTTCTCCAGCAATCGACCAACAATAGACAATGAGAGATGGAATTATTTGAAACCAACATTGTGTGTGGTTCTCAGAGACCTGGGTTTGGGGAATAACTTCTTGCAACATCAACCCAGGGGCCTCTTGAATTTAGGGGAGTCCCAGAAATCATCATCAGTTTCTGTTCTGGGGGTGGGGCAAGTAAATGAGGAAAGATAGTGACTGCATCTTCCTCTGTTCAATTTTCTAATTCAATGATTCATCAAGTGTCCTTTGATGTCAGCTGCTGAGTAAATGAGTCACAGACATCCTGAATAGAGGCAGCAAGCACATAGTCCTTTCCAAAGGGTGCTCAAGGGAGCATAGAAAGGATCCATTGTCCCCTTCCCAGCCTTCTTTTCTCCAGGTGGAAAAGATCTGGACCAAGTCAGCTGTGATTGATGTGAAAAGCAAGATCCAGTGATAAAGGAATAAGAGGAACCCAATAGTCCTATAAATGGTAAGGATCTCCATCGATAAGACACAATCACTTTTAGAAAATATATACATCAACAGGAATTTTCAATAGCTCCTTAACAAAGAAGTCATTGATCAGTTTATCTTTGAGCATAATTCATTTAATTTGGGACCAGGTTCAATGCCCCAGTCTCCACCTGCAGGAAACAAGCTTCAGGAGTGGTAAAACAGTGCTGCAGGTATTTCTCTCCCTCTTCCCTTTCTCTCTAAATTTCTGCCTGTCCCTATCTGAAACAAATAAATAGAATATATTTTAAAACACCTCAGTAAAATAATAATTCATTTAATTTCCTAACTCTAACTGGAGGTAGCACACAAACTGAAAATTAGTGTGTGAGATACAATCTTCTTCACCTTTGAACTCACCAGAATTAGCATACTTTATTATAAGAACAAAGAAATGAACAATTAACCAGGAAGAATAATAATGCTTGAATTGTGAGTTCTGAAAATATAGTAAAAAATTCCAGCCACTATTAGTATCTATACTTCTAAGAAACTCAACACATTCTTTAAGGGCCCAAGAAAATAAATGAGTTGGGAATTGTTAAATGTATTGACAAACGATTTATTTCTCCCTTGGCAGTGTCATTGGTACTGGAATTACAATTGAAAGCTCAATAGGCATGTTTCCATCCGTGGGGGGTCAGCTGCTTGGTACACAGTCATCAAGAAGACTTCAGCCAGTTCTGCTTTTACCTGAACCAGAATGTATTTTGAAATAAATGATACAGTGCACTATGTTTTGAGTCTGAGCACTCCTGCTCTCATCTGATTACCTGCATGATAGTTTAAACAATTCTTTTGGCTTAGCTAAATGTTTCTTTAACAGCATTGATTAAAAATAGTACCATAAAATTGTATGGCAATACACTCCATGGTACCTTGACATGCTTTGCCAAATGGTGAGAATCTCTATGTTGTAAATTAACTCATTCAAAAATATGATTTTCACTCAGTAACACTCATTAGGCTAGTTATTAAGAGAAAATCAGAAAAGCTCTCCACAAACTACCTCCCCACTACACAGTAAAGATAGGTCAGGAGAGCCTCCAAATTTTACTTCCCAGAAGAACTCCTGAGAGAAAGATTAGCAGATACCCTGAATTTGATCAAAACACCACATTGAGAACACTGCTGAATTTGGATGTTGGCACCCACAGTCACCACTGCAATTCAGAGTTTCTGTGTTTTCAGACGCACCTGGCATTTAATGTTATGTAGTGAAGCAATTAACTAATGCCAGTCCCCTGTAACTGAAAGGCTCTAATTCTGGAAATGAAAAGTGACGTGTTTTGTAGCATCCAAGTCTATTAGCAATGACAATTACAAAGAACAGGACATGGATCTCCTGTCTTGCAAAACAACTTCCTTTCCTGCACATGATTCTTAGTGGAGAACGGAGTCTACCTCTTTCAAGCAGGTCTATCTGTGCTCTTCCATTACAATGAGCCTCAGTTACTGGGCTCGCTGAGTCATTAACATTCTATACACAATCAAACTTCCCGTCCCCCCAAGAAAGAGTTATGCCCAGCCCTCCTACAGCCCAATTGTTCATTCAAAGAGAGAGCTTGTCTGCAAGAGCTTAAAAGAAGCCTAGAAATACTCCTCAGGTATATGCAGGAGTTATTCCTACAGGTTCCCTTCTCTGTATTGGTGAGAGCATCTTTCCCCCGTCACCACTTGGATCCTGCAGCATCAGCCCATGCTGCAGAGACAAGCTGACTTCTAAAAATAACTTTTTGCAATAAGGCCAAGGCAATCAGCATGCATTTCCCTGGACTTTCTGCCCAATCAAAATCATATAGTAAACCCATCCTCCTCTCTCTGCAGTGCTCCTTGCTGCGCTCATGGGAGCAAAATCCTTGAACATTTGGGAGAAGAGTGCAAAGGATTTCTGCAAAGCATGACACAGAAAGCTAGAAATAAATGTTGCCTATTGTTTGAAGTCATTCTAAGCGCCCCGGCTGAGCCCTGGCAAGAGATCAGCAGCATACATAAGTAGCAATAAAAGTAAACAGTGCGCTCTTAAACTCGCAGACTTGCCCGCCTTAATAGTGCCCCCATTGTAAGTGGGATGAGAGCGGTGGGGAAGATACTGGGACTCCTAGAATCCATGTCGGAGAGTTGCTGCTTCTCAATCTCCTTGCACAGGGTCAAATATCAGAATCATTTAGAAGTTACATCTAAGTACTCAAAGAGTTTGAAAATAAAATTTCTGAAACCAAACCAGAAGAGATTGCCCAGCCTCTCTGCAAGGCGTCCCTGCTCTGTCAGCGACTTCAAAGCCCCTGTTCATTTAAAAAAAGAAAAAGAAAGAAAGAAAAGAAAGAAACAACGCTAGCATTCTACAGATTAATGCAAATTTAAGTGGCATTGTCTCTTTGTCTGAGAGGAGGATGAAACGCTCCGTTTGGAAAGCAATTTCCTAGGCAAGCCTTCAGCGCTTATTTTCCTGCTTACCTTGGGGGAAACGCAGGGCTCCTTTCTTCTCAGACTTTTCTGAGAGCTAGAAAGAGGTCCTGTTACTTCCAAATGCTTTTGTTCTTCTGTCCCTCTGTCACATGGCTTGCCTTTTATATTTGCAACACACAAAAGTTAGGACTGTTGTTTAAGCGACACAGGGAGAGAGAGGGAGAGACAGAGAGAGAGAGAGAGAGAGAGAGAGAGAGAGAGAGAGAGAGAGAGAGAGAGAGAATGTCAAATGGAAAAGTGCCATTGCAGTCATATATCAATCAGGCGTGCGGCCGCAGCAGCACGCTAGCAAATGGGAATGCCACGGAAATGTGAGGCGCTCCTTATCAGGGACTCAGAACGGCTGCCCACCGCTCGGCTTCCTTCCACGGAGCATCTTGCGGATGGGAACAGCATAGAAGAGCACAAACAAGGTTTCTTTCCATTTCTTTTCCTTTCCTTTCCTTTCCTTTCCTTTCCTTTCCTTTCCTTTCCTTTCCTTTCCTTTCCTTTCCTTTCCTTTCCTTTCCTTTCCTTTCCTTTCCTTTCCTTTCCTTTCCTTTCCTTTCCTTTCCTTTCCTTTCCTTTCCTTTCCTTTCCTTTCTTATTATGGAAATAATAATGGACTGGAATAATACTTTGGATTTTAATTATTTTGCAAGCATGTGGCTACCACAGAGAGATGGGCAGTTCCCATTAAAGACACAGTTTGGGAAATACAAAGATAGTGGCATTCTGTTTAGTGATCTGGCAGGCAACTGGGATGAAGTGGAAATTCGAAGTAAGAGAGAAGATGCGAATCAGCTACTTCACAGGCAGCGCAAAAAAAAAAAAAAAAGCTGCGCTATGTGTGGGTAGTGAGAGTTCTCCTTTTCTGAGCTATTCATCCATTAAATGATTTTTAACAGCATAGTCATGATTAAATCCACCATGTCACTTTAATAAGTGCCTTCATCTGCATCATTCAAAGGAAACCTTAGACCTGATTTAGAAATGGGAACATGTAGTTCTTGACTTTTTAAGATATATGAGTATGAAACTAGCAGGTAAGGCCAACCCAACTTATTACAACTAACAGGAAAAAAAAAAGGCAAAGGTAGCTATGTGTGTGGGCTGAGTGTCTGTCTACTAGCTGGATAAGACTGTTAAGAGCTGTGGGAACTCAAAAGGAAGTATTTCATAATTCATGCCCATAAAAACTTAAAATTAAGACAGAAAATCATAAGCATTTTTTTCCTATGGACAATACAAAAGAACCATTCAAGTAGATAAATATTTTAACGTCAGATGGACCCAGTCCCAAAGTATCTTTTAACATTGATAAAGAAATAAACAGAAACCATAAAAACATATTTCACAGAAGAGCAAATATACCATAAAGCTTAAAAAGAGATTTCTCTAGGGAACTCCATGTTTGGTGCAAGAAACTGTCACATTCAGCTGTATGACATTATTTATTATTCATAAAGAAATTGATAATCACATTAAAACTTTCCCACACAGATTTTACCCCAGTCACTCCATTTCCACTGTACCTCCACCTTTTAACTCCATAAGGAAAACTATCTACCTGGGAAGCTAGTCAATCACAAACATTCACCGACAAGGATAAGGCATAAATGACAAGTTCAAAAGCCTTGAAAGAAAACTTGGCACTCAGCCGATGATGATATTGGCTAAATGTCTTAAAAGGAGAAGATCAAAAAGCAAATGGAAATTGGGTCTTAAAAATGGAAATAATCTGAAAGGGGAAATCACTTGTAGCTGAGTAAGAGCCATGGAAATAGTCATGAACACATTTTCTGGCTAGTGCTGTGGGTCAGATTGGGAGGGAGGATAAAACTTTTGGTCATCAACATTTTCAAAGAGTGGACCTGGATTTCCATGCACCTTTTCATTTCTCCTAGTAAATAATCTTTTCTTTTTTTTTTTCAACATATGTTCACCATGCCACCCAGCTATCTTTTGCTTTTGAATTCTCAGAGTCACTCTATCTGCTCCGAAGTAATATGAAAAGGTGTGGTTCTTCCTGGATGGAATTTTCCAGCCTTCTACAATCTGCCCTCCCACAACGACCCTGGGTCCATGCTCCCAGAGGGATAGAGAATGGGAAAGCTATCAGGGGAGGGGATGGGATATGGAGATTGGGTGGTGGGAATTGTGTGGAGTTGTATCCCTCCTATCCTATGGTTTTGTTAATCTATCCTTTCTTAAATAAAAAAATAAATTAAAAAAAAAGAAAGTGTAAAGATTGCAAACACTTTGACTGCTTGGCCACAGAAGATGGGCTCTCTCCCAGATGGAGCCCCACTGTTTCCTCCAGCAGTTATTCTGTCAGGGGTGACAAAGAATACCATCTGCTGCCCCTTTCAAGAAGGAGCTTGTGTCTCTGCCCATTGGGCTCCAGAGGAAACCTTTCCTGAGATTATCAATAGGTATCTGGCAACACTGAGTCTTTTCATCACACCACCCTGGGTTTTTTAGAAAGGTCACGGTGCCACACAGATTATTGTACTCGCCATCAGTAATGATGTTGAAAAAGGAGGGTTTCCTTCAAATTTAAATTCCTCTCTATGCAGTATGGGAGAAGAAAAAAAACCAACTCATTTCCCAGGTGGGCTCAGCGAAAAGAGTTTGAAAAAGGAGATGTCTATAAGGTGGATGGGAAATGCTTCAAAGAGCCACTCCAGAGCCTTTTATTTATAGTCCTTCTTTCATATCCCCTCCCCCTTTCCCTCTAGGAAACCCTAGCAGGTATTTATAGGAGTTACCCAGAATCCAAAATTACCCTGGAGATTTGGGTGATTTTAAGTTAAGTGGTAGACAAACCCTACCTCCATGTTTGGGAGCTATTTTCTGCACAAATCCAGCTTTCTAGCCCTATTCTTAACTCTGACATCATCTCCCTAGACAATATTTTAGTCGACCTGCATGTTAGCTATCAGGATAGGGCAAAAATTACTGAAGCCATAGGCCCCTTGGAACATACCTAAAATAGACTTCCTAGCTTCTTCCTACCTCAAGACCCCTAATTTCATCTGCTCTATTCCTACATTTGAGTACCTGTTTATTAAACAATTTGTTTTACTTTATATCCTGTCACCTTTCAGCCACCAGGTTACAGATGCTACCATAGTTCCATCCTGACTTCTCTTGGCAGACAACATCACCAACGTGTACCAGAGTCTCTCCTCTCCAGAGCCCTACCCCACTAGGGAAGGATAGAAACAGACTGGGGGTATGGATTGACCCGCCAATATCTATGTTCATCAGGGAAGCAATTACAGAAGGCAGACCTTCCACCTTCTGAACCCCATAAAAAAAATTGGTCCATACTACCAGAGGGATAAAGAATAGGGAAGTCTCCAGTGGAAGGGATGGGACATAGAATTCTGGTGGTGAGAACTGTATGGAATTGTACTCCTGTTACCTTACAATCTTGTTAATTATTATTAAATCACTAGTAAAGTAAATACAAATTAAAAATAAAAAACTAAAGAAAACAAGTGTTTCCTCTCCCCTCCTCAAGATAACTGGACAGTCAGGTGTGACCAAGCCTGTGTGACCAGATACGTCATGCTGGAAAGGTGATCCCTTGATCATGCAGATATTCAGAGGTTATTTCCTATGACTATATTAGAACTGTGAATCTGGAGGTTACAACAACCATCACTGGGGGCAACAAAGCTCAACCATGTTCTGGCAGTTGTCTTGGGGATGCAGGGTCCATCCATGACAGAATCCTCTGTAGTCTGGTCTTTTTGTCTGTTTCTCTGTTCACCACCATTTTTATGCTTCTGAATTTCCAGCATTCCTGGTGAGTCTGTGAACTGCTCCCATCATCACACTCACCAAGATCCTGCCAATGAATTCCTTTCTGCTTTAATTAACTAGACAGTTTTTTGAGGTTAGCAACCAGGAGTACTGACCTAAAACATTACATGTTCCAAAGTTAGGCAAGTTAACATCATTAACATGCAAATGGAAATGTAGCATTTTTACTTCCCCCTGGTTACTTTTCCAAACAAGCAAACGGTTTCAGATTCAGTACCCGTCTGCTATAATTTCTACTCCAGGATTCCAACAGTTGAAAGCTTTTAAGTGTATATATAACAAAAGCCATAACTTGTAAATATAAGTAATTATCAAGACGATCATTGAAAGCCAATAGCATTTGACATCACATCTATATGAACACAAATAGGTGTATGTGTGTGTATAAAGTCTTCAAGACACAAATCTTCTAGACACATTTTATAATTATCTTAGAGAATTCTAATCTATACTGTACTCATAAGTATGATACTAACCATTCAAAGATTCCTTTTAAATCACCAGAAAGGTGGCTCAGCAATGGAGTGTAAGGAATAGCCTAAATGAGTTTCCAAGATTAGTCAGTCACTGTATGAATCAGAATAATGCTCTGGTTCTTCTCTCTTTTTCTCTCTTATTGAGTGAAGACATAGATTTTTTAAAAAATATATCTACTAATAGTAACTGTATTTAATGACTGTTTACTGTCTTTTGGGCTTTATGCCAACTATTTCCTACTATAGAGATATAGAAAGCAAACTAATAAGGTAGATACTATTATTCTCCAATTTTAGAAATGGAGTAGTTAAGATTCTGGAAGGTTAGATTATTTCCTAGAGGTTGGTATACCAAGCCAAAGTCAGATAGGAACTCTGGCTTTCAGACAGATGAGTGGCTAAGAAAGCTGTGGTATGGGGAGTTGGCAGTAGCGCAGCGGGTTAAGCGCATGTGGCGCAAAGCGCAAGGACCTCGTAAGGATCCTGGTTTGAGCCCCCGGCTCCTCACCTGCAGGATAGTCACTTCACAAGCGGTGAAGCAAGTCTGTAGGTGTCTATCCTTCTCTCCCCCTCTGCCTTCCCCTCCTGTTTCCATTTCTCTCTGTCCTATCCAACAAGGACAACGACAATAATAATTACAAAAACAATAAAAACAAGGGCAATAAAAAAGGAAATAAATAAATATTAAAAAAAAGAAAGCTGTGGTATGTAAACACAGTGAATACTACTCAGATAATAAGAATGATGAAGTCACCTTCTCTGCATCATCTTGGATGGAGCTTGAAAGAATCATGTTAAGTGAGATAAGCCAAAATGATCCCACTCATGGGAAGAACATAAGAAATAAGAACAAAGGGGAAACACAATGGAAAACTTGGACAGGTTTGGTGTGTTTCACCAATGCAAAGGACTCTGAGGAAGGAGGACAGGGTGAGATGTGGGAAGAGAGGGGCTCTCAGGTCCTGGTACATGACAGTGGAAAAAGACTTATACTGTGGGTGAGAGTGTTTTTGCAGACACCCATCATGCATGATAAGATGAGAAATTTTATCCATGTATCAACTACTGTACTGCAAATCATCAATTCCCCCATAAAAATTAGGAGTAGAAATGATGAACTCTGACTTTGCTGTTTCCAAAAGGCTATGAATTATTTACTGTATATTCTATTTCCATCCAACAGAAATTCAACAGTACTTTGTGGCTGTGATCTGATATACTTATGGGAGATATAAATAAAAGGGGAACATGCATCCAGTTTCTGACATGACAGGGGAAAAAGAGATGTTTACTTATGAAGACCCTGCAATGGAGAACATTACTGGGACCATAAAAAATGCAAAGCCACAATAAAATCAGGAGTGGTACATCCAAAACATTGCCATTGTGTCTGAACTTTGAAGGCACAGAGTGGGAACCAGAGAATAAACCTCTGGAAAGATTCAAACATCTGACTGGGCCTAAGTCTGTGAGATGAACCAGAAGAATATGGTGATTGGTGGAGGAAGAGCCAGGCTAAGAGTTACTAGCACGGGAGTCGGGCTGTAGTGCAGCGGGTTAAGCGCATGTGGCGCAAAGCACAAGGTTCGTGTAAGGATCCCGGTTCAAACCCCCTGCTCCCCACCTGCAGGGGAGTCGCTTCACAGGCAGTGAAGCAGGTCTGCAGGTGTTTATCTTTCTCTCCCCCTCTGTCTTCCCCTCCTCTCTCCATTTCTCTCTGTCCTATCCAACAACGACAACATTCATAACAATAATAATAACTACAACAATAAAACAACAAGGACAACAAAAGGGAATAAATAAATAAATTTTAAAAAAGAGTTACTAGCACATGAGTCCTGGTGCATGATGGGGAAGGGGGACCTACATTAAAATTGGGGGTGAGAGTGTTTTATAGATACCTATGATGGGGAGATGAGAAATTGTACCAGTATGTCAACAACTGCACTGCAAACCATTGACCCTTCCCCCCAATAAAATGATAAAAAGGAGACTCAAGAAGGAAAAGACATTTTGAAACAAAGCGTACTTTATAGAAGAGAAAGAATGCAGAGGCAGAGGAACAAAGGTGTGTGTGTGTGTGTGTGTGTGTGTGTGTGTTGGCAGGGATACAAAAGGATACTTTCATGAAACCATATATTAATTCCACAAACATTCTTGCAGTGCTATCTATTTGCTGGATGTTGTTCTCATCCCAGGGGCTCTATCATTGGATAGGATAGCTCAACATTGATGCCGGTTCATGCAGTAGAGTGTACATGCCAGAGGACCCAGGTTCAAGTACTCAAGTCCCCACCTGTGGTGGTGGGGGGAGGAGTTTAATGAGTAGTGGAGTACTGCAAGTGTGTCTCCTTCTCTCTGTCTCCTTCCTTCTCTCTCCATATACATATGTATATGTGTACATATATTTCTCTCAACTCTCTGAAAAAAAAATATTCACCAGGAATCCCAGAGTTGCATAGGCACCAAAACCCCAGTGATTACCCTGATGGGAAAAAAAATTAAGCACAGAATTTATGATGCTCAGTAAGTAGACAGTTATGGAATTGGTACAAATAGTCATAATGCTGTCAAAAACACGATGTCTTTCCACTGAGTACACCATAGTCAGCTTTGCTTACTTCTGTTCTCTTCTGGCAACTCATGGGCATAGCATAGCTAGTGGAACTCTAGGAAACACAAAAATTCAGGGGTCAAGACTGATGGAAAGAAGGGCTTGCTTTATGCCTACCCTTTTCCAGTCAGGAAGAAAATAGCACATGAATCTATTGTCTTGGCAGGGATACAAAAGGATACTTTCATGAGACCAAGTCTAAGGGCTTCCACTTGCATCCTATCAGTTAAAACTTGACCACACTTCTACCCCAACACTAACCTCTGCAAAGGAAAATAACTGTCATGACTGGCCTAGCATGATAGTGCTCCATGCCCTGCGAAGCTTTTGGCAAACTAAACAAAGTCATGTTCTTAGTGATGAAAGGGGATAAAGGTAATTAGATAGATAACCAATAGTATTTGCCACATTATAAGTGACTCCAAAATGAAGCCAGACAACGGTGCCACAGGAAGCCAAACTCTGCCACATCAGAGTTTGATCTGAAGGGAAATCTGCTTTGGAATGATACAAAAGTAGACTCAATTGTTCAAATACCCACCACCCTCTTTCCAAAGGAGTGTCAACCTCTTATTCAGTCAGAGGAGAGGTACAGAAGAATAGCTAGCACCTGGACTTGAGGTAATCAGGGAGGGAGAGGTCAAAGAACCTGAGATCTTCAGGCTTCCAAAGTAATCGCTCCTCCAAGAAGAAAACTCTTAATGGGTCGCAACTACTCTTCATTGTAACAAAAAAAAAGAAAGAAAGAAAGAAAGAAAGAAAGAAAGAAAGAAAGAAAGAAAGAAAGAAAGAGAAAGGAAGAAAGGGAGAAAGAGAGAAAGAGAGAAAGAGAGAAAGAGAGAAAGAGAGAAAGAAAGAAAGAAAGAAAGAAAGAAAGAAAGAAAGAAAGAAAGAAAGAAAAAGAGTCATCAGAAAGGGGGTGGGGGTGGGGATTTCAGTCCTTGAGCATGTTTTGTTTTCAGACTGGCTTTAACTGTTGGAGGTCAACCCAATTTATCACTCTCGCCACCTCCACCCTCATGGTCATATCAGACTGTCAAAATCCAGTTTTTTTGGAGACCAGGATTAAAAAAAAAAAAACTTATGAAAAAGTCCTATGAGGGAGATGAAACAGTAATCATTTAGACAGTGACTTAAAATGGTGCAAGAACAGGGATCAGGGATGAGTTAAGAGGGTGATCAGAGTTGGTCCTCGGCTGACTTTATCATTAGGCTAGAGAGATGGGGAGAGACACCACAGAGAGATGGGGAGAAACACCATGACACAATAGTTTCTCTTGATATTGAGGTTCAAACCTGGGCTGTACAAATGACCAAGCACATTCCTTATCAGGTGAACTAACTCTCAGCCCCTAAAGTTATGTTGTTTTAAACCACCTAGTGTTCAGTATTTTGATATAGCAGTCCTAGGAAACTGGAGTCATCTTTTAGTAAGTTTAAAGTGATGACTGACATTCTTAGATGCTCACTCTGGTTCACTGGCAAGTGAGGAGTTAGGAAGGGCGAAACAAGGGATGAAGAAAAGTTACCTGAAGTCTCCTAGACAAAAGAAAATGGTAGCTTACACTAAACTGGAAGTGGTGCAGGTGGAGTGCAGTGGTCAGTCTATAGATGTCTTCGAGTGTGTAGAAAAATAGGAAATTTGCTTCTGTGTGAGAGATGCTAAAAATAAAAGAGAAAAAATCCAGACTGAATCCTCCCCAGTGGTAGACTGAGGGAAGCACAAATTTGTAAAAAGCGGTGCTGCTGGGGATTATGAAAATACTATATATTACCTATGTGTGGAATCTAAAATTCCAAAAGTCTTGGAAATTGCTACAAGGGTTCAGAGAATTGCTGAGATGGTACAAATTTCCAGCTAGGAGATGAATAATTTCTGGAAATCTAATGAGAAACATACTGACTTTGGTTACCAAAATTATTGTATACTTGAGACTTACAAAGAGAATGGAACTTAAACTGGAGCTTGGGGTGCTGGGGAACAGCTTAATGATCCTGCAAAAAGACTTTCATGCCTGAGGCTCTGGGGTTCCAGACTCAATCCCCAGCACCACCATAAGCCAGAGCTGACCAGTGCTTTGCTGTCTCTCCATCCCTCCCTCTCTCCCTCCCTCCCTCTGTATTTTTTTCATTAATATAAATGAATAAAATTAGTAAATATATCACCACAATAACGAAATGGTGATTACATGATGTCGAGGCATTAACTAATGATATAGGAGATGAATAATTTCTGGAAGTCTAATGAACAGCTTGCTGATTTTGGTTACCAAAATTTTCTATACTTGAAAGTTACAAAGAGAATATATCTTAAATCTTCTCACCACTGGGACAGGGACTGGGTCTGGGACTGGGGTTGGGGGTGGGGTAGAGGCTGGGGAATAGCTTAATGGTTCTGCAAAAGACTTTCATGCCTTAGGCTCTGAGGTTTCATGCACCACCACAAGCCAGAGCTGAGCAGTGCTCTGCTCTGCTCTCTTGCTCTCTCTCTCTCTCTTCCTCCTTTTCCCCTCCTCCTCTCTCCCACCCTCCTTCTATGTATCTTTCTTTCTGTATCTCTTTCATTAAAATAAATTAAAGTTTTTCTCCCCACACACAAAAATAAATTATATATATATATATATATATATATATATATATATATATATATGATGTAAAGCACTAATTAATTATATGGAGGTAATCATTTGTAATACACAACTTTTACACACACTGTGCACATGAAACATACACAATGTTATATGTCAATTATATCTCAATAAATATGGGAAGGAAGGAATAAAATGAGCAATAAAAACAAACAAGCACATAAATAAACTGTCCTTTTATAAGATGAAATGTGAAATCCACTAAATAATTAACTGGAATGTTGGGCTTTATTACAGTTAAAGCTTCTTCACAAAAGAGAACAAGAAAATGAGAAGAAAAGCTACAGGCTGGGAGCTGGGCAGTGGCAGCGGGTTAAGCTCACGTGGTGCAAAGTACAAGGACCGGCATAAGGATCCCCATCGGAGCCCCTGGCTCCCCACCTGCAGGGGAGTCACTTCACAAGCGGTGAAGCAGGTCTGCAGGTGTCTGTCTTTCTCTCCCCCTCTCTGTCTTCCCTCCTCTCTCCATTTCTCTCTGTCCTGTCCAACAACAACGACATCAATAACCACAACAATGTTAAACAACAAGGGCAACAAAAGAGAAAAGAAAGAAAGAAGGAATAAAAAGAAAGAAGAGCTACAGGCTAGGAAAATATATTTGCAAAAACATCTTTGCTAATGGACTGTTATCCAAAATATACAGAATCATGTTTTCACAAAGAAATATTAAACTGAACAAATAAGAAAACAAGCAATCTAATATTATTATTAAAATAAGGGCATAAGATCTCAACAGATACTTCCCAATGTGTAGAAATAGGTAATCCTGTGCAGAGGTGTTCCATATTACATGTCATCAGGGAAATACAAAATAAAGCAATGAAATGTCATTACATGTGTACTAGAATAGCCACAATCTAGAAGACTGGCAATATCTAATGCTGGTGAAAATGTGAAACAACAGTGAGCTGTTACAACATTCACTGAAGATAGGAATGCAAAACAATGGAGTCATTTTCAAAGATAACTCAGCATTTTTTTTTTTTTTTTTACAAAACTAAGTATACTCTACCAATATAAAACAGCAACCAGACTCTGGGGCAACCATAGTAATTGAAAACATGTCCACACAAAAATCTGCATGTGGGAGTCGGGCGGTAGCACAGCAGGTTAAGTGCAGGTGGTGTGAAGCTCAAGGACTGGCATAAGGATCCCGGTTCAAGCCCCAGGCTCCCAACCTGCAGGAGCATCTCTTCACAGGCGGTGAAGCAGGTCTGCAGGTGTCTATTTTCTCTCCCTCTCTCTGTCTTCCCCTCCTCTTTCCATTTCTCTCTGTCTTATCCAACAATGACAACAACAATAATAACTACAACTATAAAAAATGATAAAGGCAACAAAAGGGAAAAGATAAATAAAGAAAATTTTGCACATATATGTTTGAAGCAATTTTATTTATTACAAAACTTGAAAACAACCAAGATCAGTAGGTGAGTAGATACATAAATTGTGCTAATCCAGACAATAAAATATTATTACACACTAAAAGAACACACTGGAAGAATAAATAGCATCAAAATGAATATTTTCTGCAGAGCCATATACAGATTTAATTCAATACCCATCAAAGTACCACCAAGCTTTTTTAAGAGAATAGAACAAAACTACAATCATTTATCTGGAACCACAAAACACCTAGAATTGCCAAAACCATCTTGAGGAAAAGAAACAGAAATGTTTCATCACAGTCCCAGACCTCAAACTATATTACAAGGCCATCATCATCAAAACAGCCTGGTACTGGAACAAAAATAGGCACACAGACCAGTGGAACAGAATTGAAAGCCCAGAACTAAACCCCCACACCTATGGACATCTAATCTTTGATAAGGGGGCCCAAAGTATTAAATGGAAGAAGGAGGCTCTCTTCAATAAATGGTGCTGGGAAAACTGGGTTGAAACATGCAGAAGAATGAAATTGAACCACTTTATCTCACCAGAAACAAAAATCAACTCTAAATGTATCAAGGACCTGGATGTTAGACCAGAAACTATCAAATACTTAGAGGAAAACATTGGTGGAACACTTTCCCACCTAAACCTCAAGGACATCTTTGATGAAACAAACCCAACTGCAAGGAAGACTAAAGCAGAAACAAACCAATGGGACTATATCAAACTGAAAAGCTTCTGCACAGCTAAAGAAACTATCACAAAAACAAAGAGACGCCTCACAGAACGGGAGAAGATCTTCACATGCCATACATCAGACAAGAGGCTAATCACCAAAATATACAAAGATCTCAGCAAACGTAGCACCAAAAAAGTATATGACCCCATCCAAAAATGGTCAGAGGATATGAACAAAACATTCACTTCAGAGGAGATCCAAAAATGCTAACAAACATATGAAAAACTGCTCCAGGTCGCTGATTGTCAGAGAAATGCAACTAAAGACAACAGTGAGATACCACCTCACTCCTATGAGAATGGTATACATAAAAAAGGACAGCAGCAACAAATGCTGGAGAGGCTGTGGGGACAGAGGAACTCTTCTGCACTGCTGGTGGCAATGTAAACTGGTCCAGTGTCTTTGGAGAGCAGTCTGGAGAACTCTCACAAGGCTAGACATGGATCTTCCATATGACCCAGTAATTCCTCTCCTGGGGATATATCCCAAGGATTCCATAATGCCCAATCAAAAAGATATGTTTACACCTATGTTCATAGCAGCATAATTCATAATAGCTAAAACCTGGAAGCAACCCAGGTGCCCAACAACAGATGAGTGGCTGAGAAAGCTGTGGTATATATACACAATGGAATACTATGCAGCTATTAAGAACAATGAACCCACCTTCTCTGACCCATCTTGGATGGAGCTAGAAGGAATTATGTTAAATAAGCTAAGTCAGAAAGATAAAGATGAGTATGGGATGATCCCACTCATCAACAGAAGTTGAGAAAGAAGAACAGAAAGGGAAACTAAAAGCAGGATCTGACTAACTTGAGAGTAGGGCACCAAAGTAAAAACCCTGTGGTGAGGGGGAGGGTAGATATTCAGTTTCCCAGGGCGGTGGGGGGAGGCAGGAATAGGTGGGTGGGATGAGGCACAGTCTTTTGGTGGTGGGAATGGTGTTTATGTACACTCCTATTAAACTGTAGTAATATAAATCACTATTTAATTAATATGAGAGGGGAAAATTGTATGTCTCGATGTTTTAAAACACAAACTGAGTCTTTTTAATACATAGGTTGGGTCTTTGATATGTTGACTCTCTCAAAAGCCTAGACCAGGTAGAACAGAAGCAACTGGTGGCACAGCTATATACAAGATGCTAGGTATTATACAGCAAACCCTAACAACGGGACCTTTCAAAGTTAACTATCCATTGTCTTCTTGAACCCTAAGACAGCAGGAACCTCACATTTCCACTATAGAGCCTATATTTCCCCCAGTCCTGGAACCTTAGGGTGGGGCCCACTTTCCTGCATGCTTCTCTCAATTCATATCAAATAATATTGCATTCGCCGATTGCAACCTAATCAATGCAACGAGTGCCACCCCAGCATGCTTCACTTCAGACTGTGTCCAGAGACTTCAGGTATGGAATGACAACCCTTCAGCTTCATTACTCGGGTGAGACCTTTCCTTTCATAGTACTCTCTAGTTCCATTCCAGGTGGTTCACTTCCTAACAAAGTCCCAAAACCTAGATATAGACCAGGTCCCCTGAGATAGAGCATATATTCACACGTATCCATAAACTAGTGCAAAATATATACCTGAAAGCAGAAGTACACAATAGTCTGCAGTGAGTACCCCCCAACACTTCATCTGCACTATTCTAGCCTTCAGGTCCATAATGGTTCAGAGTACTAAGTGATGATTTCAACAGCACTGTTTCTTCCTTAAAGAAGGAAAATAAAAAAAAAAAAAAAAGAACAGGAAAGCTTCCAATGGAGGGGATGGGATGTGGAACTCTCGTGGTAGTAATTGTGTGGAATTGTAGCCAGCCCTCTTATCCTATGGTCTTGTCAATCATTATTAAATAAGTTTTTAAAAAAAGCTTTCTTTAGTCATTATAAATGTTCATAGCCAATCAATTTAATTAAAATTTTTTAGTGTAAGTTCAAGTTAGCGAACTGAACCATTATGTATGTGTTAATTTTAGTGAACAATCTACCATTTTGTGAGTATCTTCAGAGTGCTGAGAGGACATCTTTTTCTCACAATATAATGTACTTCTCATCAAAAGTGTAAAATAGGAATAGTCTCTGATTTGTAAAAAGATGATGAAAAGACTTTCCACTCAAAATTTAAGTACCTTTTGAACTTCATGAAAATTACTTGAGGAGGAAGTTTGTTGGTGTAATAATAAAACTAAGATTGTTATCTAGCCTTTTTTTTTTATTAAGTAAATTCTTCTGTCTTTGAGTTACTCCATAAGATAATGAAAAAAAAAAACCTGTTTTACACAAACAATTAGAAATGAAGGATTCAAAGTAATCCAGAGGACATTTGAGAAAAAGAAACTTATATTTAAGGAGAAAACAAACCTTCTAATCAAATCTGTCAGCTTGCCCACTGTGGTTCTAAAAAGAGCCCTTCCTTCTTTAAGGAAGAAACAGCGCTGTTGAAATCATCACTTAGTACTCTGTCAATCATCTGAGGAGACTCCATACTACAGATAAAGACTCCAATGTCCATTTCCTGTCAAAGTCTTAGTCATCAGCCTGCAGAACCCCTCAATAATATTGGGTACAAATGACTGCCAGAAAGCACCCAGAGACTCTGCTGGGGCAATGCAGGGTTGGGTGGGGCTTGGCTGTCTGAATGCCATGACTCAGCAGAAACGGCCTAGTGGCAGTGTGAGAGGACACCCATCTTGCAGGTAGCTGTAGGCAGCTCCAGGGTTCCCAATATTCTTCAAACAAAAATTTTAACAGGAGTCAGGGGTAGACAGCAAAATGGTTATGCAAAGAGATCTCATGCCTGAGGTTCCAAGGTCCCAGGTTCAATTCCCTGCACCACTATAAGCCAGAGCTGGGCAGTGCTCTGGTAAAATATAAGAATGATAATAATAATAATATAGATTTAAATAAAAAATATTTAAAAAAATTAGAGCAGGTAAATTCCCTAGAAGGCATCCAGAGATTCTTCTGAAAGAAAGCGGGGTAGGCGGGGCCAGACTGGCTGAACACCATGACTCAGCAGAAATGACCTATTGTCACTCTGAGAGAACAACCCTCTTGCAGGTAAGCTGTAGGGTACTCTAAGGCTCCCAACAGGTGAGATATGAAAAGTTTTAGTCAGTTTGGATGCCAGAAGGAACCCAGAAACTCTGCTTAGTCTTTCTCGTTGAATGGGGTTCACTCCCAGCCTAGAATTCATGACCTCAATTCTTTTTCTGTACCTGACTATCTAGTCTATGGTTTAAATGTTACCACAAGGTCAATTTCTATTCTTAGCCTACTTTTTGACTTTGGAAAAAAAAAAAGAGTCCATTTATTCACGAGATATCAAAGACAGTAACCTCCGGGGTATCAGTTCCTGTAATCCTCTCTTCTAAAGTTGCTTCAGTTTGCATAGCCTTAACTCAGCTGTGTCATAGTTGCTGCAGATTGGACTATTTTACTAACTCTGCAATGTTGGGGGGGGGTTGTTAACTTCTTATAACTTCTTGTAACTTCAGTTACTATATCTGCTTTATAGGTAAAGACTTTAAGAGGCTTGGTGTGAAGATCATTTGAGTCCTTAAAATGAGGACATTGCTCTGGATTTCAAAGATGACTGCTGCCTCATTTTGTTAGACAAGGCCTTGCTAGAGAACTCCTAAGGAAATTGTGAATACAGTTCTAGATATAAACAAGCCCCAGGTCTTTGTCTCTCACATTATAATGCCTATAAAACTTACTAGCAGGGGCAGGGGTAGATTGCATAATGGTTATGCAAACAAACTGTCTTGCCTGAGGCTTTGAAATTGCAGGTTCAATTCCTGCACCACCATAAATCAGAGCTGACCAGTGCTCTGGTCAAAAAAACAAAGAAACAAATAATAATAATAATAATAATAATAATAATAATAATAAAAACACTTACTAGCAGACTAAGGAGTAACAACTTTTTCCATAGTATAAAACAGAGCTGGTTCCACCACAATTGAACTTCAAATCCTTTTATCATGCCCTAGTAAGTATATACAAACTGTAATCACTATGCAACAAATTTGTGGTAGGTCAGTTTTAATCCTAATAAGGTCAAATTAACATAGAAGAAATCATTCTAAGAGTTTTTACTGAAAGCTTGTAATTAATGCATACCTTTGAAAGGATGATTAGTCATTGACTAGATGTTCAAAAAGAGAATATTTCTTGGTCTTCCCTCTACACACACAAAATGATACCACTCATCATATTTGACACTTATTTATTTTTCCCAGAAGTTTTTTTTTCACATATTGAGCAGTTTGCCTCAAATTCATGACTTTCCAAATTAAAACCATTTTTAAAAGCATATTTAATGGCTTGAGGCAAGAAAAACAACAGACTAGACTTAGATTGATTCCCTAGTTGTTATGTGGCAGAGAGGCAGCTTAATTTTATCCATTTATTTATTCGGTCTGTATTTATCATATACCCATTAAGAACAGAAAACTCTGCTTTTCCTTATCAAAGTGATAAATAGCTATATTTTCAGAAATGTTACATGATTTTCCCAGATATCTAAGAAAAAAGATTTCCCTACATTTTTTTCAGCAACATTCATTCATTAATTCAACAAACAATTTTGTTGTGTCAAGCCTTAACTAAAAGGCACCAAAGATGACACTAAAAATTACAGCATCCATGAAGATGAAATTCCATTTGGGAGATTAAAGTAGGCTCACAGAAAATATACAGTAGTATAAAAAATATACAGTAGTCTTTTTGATGATGATAAATACAATGATGAAAATGAAAAAAAATGACAGAGAATACAGAACAAAGTGAGATGCTATTTTAGAGTGGTCAATCAAGACCTGAATCCAGAAAAAAACAAAAACAGATATCTGAACAGAGATAGAGAAGTAAGCATACAATGCAAAAGTTGGGAGACTGTTATAGCCAGAGCATTCTTAGGACAGGAGCAAAAGAGGCAAGTTCAAGATGAAAAGGCCGCTATGACTGTAGCAGAATGAACAAGAGAAAAAGTGGAAGAGAATGAGTTGAATACCAAATTGTTTAGAGCCTTGGAACCATGATAGGGTATCTTATATTTTAAATGTGATTAAAGTCACCAGGGGAAGTCGGGCCATAGCTCAGGGGGTTGAGCACAGAGAGTTAAGCGCACGTGGAGCGAAGCGCAATGACCGGTGTAAGGATCCCGGTTAGAGCCCCCGACTCCCCGCCTGCAGGGGGGGGGGAGCTTCACAGGTGGTGAAGTAGGTCTGCAGGTGTCTCTCTTTCTCTCCCCATCTCTGTCATCCCCTCCTCTCTCCATTTCTCTCTGTCCTATCCAACAATGACGACATCAATAACAACAACGATAACAACAACAATAAAAAACAAAAAGGGCAACGAAAGGGAAAATAAATTTTAAAAAATCAAAAAAAAAAAAAAAAAAGAAGTCACCAGGGAGTTTTGAACTGGAGGGTAACATAACCAGATTCATGTTTATAAAAGATCATTCTAATCTTCTGTGGAAACAGGTAACTTGTTTCAGAGATAAATGAACAGAAATGTCACTAGCTTCTGACTACATTCAGAAGGCAGAACTCTTACAGAATTTGCTGATGCAATGAATGTATGGTTTGTGTGAAGAAAAGGAACCGACTGTGATATTTTGGTGTTTGTTGAACAACTGGTGATTACTTAGTTGAGATAGGGAAGATTAGAGAATAAGTATCCAGTGGATGACAAGGGGGAAGCATGAAGAGTTCTCGACTGGACATAATGGACTAAATATTTCTCACAAAGACAAGTATTTTGCTGGTGTATAGACCAGTCCTTCAGTATTCATTGGGAAGTGTTCATGGAGGGGACAGGATCTATAGTTCATTCAATACAATGGGTTACCATGAACAAAGACCAGGTGCAAGCCTGGCATCACATGCGAGTGCCATGCATTGCATCAACAACTACACAGATGGCAGGGGTGGTAGTGTGGGTTTCTTTCATCTCCCCCGCCCCCCTTTCCTCCTATCTGAAGAAAAATAATGTCCTGGGAACCATGAGGTTGTGCATGTGCAAAGTCCTGGGATTCTTACCCTCATGTCCTGGAGTAGATTCACTCCTGGTGCCAGCTGTGACAAAGGGACATGACTTATGGAATGCAGAAATTTCGACTTAAAGATTGAGGAAGAATTGTGTTCTCCCATGGTATGATGAAAGGTTAGAATGAAGGAGCAATATGATACCATAGCACTATGTTCCACCCCTATCCTGCCAGCTCCTCTTCTCCTCTTACAGAAGTGAGGGGATTGTTCAGGTTATGTTGAAGCTATATGGTATATGGTAGAGAAAGATAACAGTAGGATTTGACATATCCCTGTTCATAATTGGAGATACACAGACCACTCTCTGGGCCTCCTTGGAGCGTCGAGATTCCTGACTCATGATTGATTAGGATTGTAGTAATTGCTATTCTTGGCCACTTGTGTGGAGACTTGTAGGAGGTAAATTCCTTCTTCACAAGGAATAAGTCATGAACAAGGTAACAGTTGCCTCTTAGTTAAATGGAAAAGCTATCAGGGGAGGGGATGGGATATGGAGATCGGGTGGTGGGAATTGTGTGGAGTTGTACCCCTCCTATCCTACGGTTTTATTAATGTTTCCTTTCTTAAATAAATAAAAATAAATAAATAAATAAACTTAGCTTGTTAGTGGTGTAGTGGTAAAATGTGACTGAATCCTGGAAATACCTCAATACCTTTGTTTGGTTGCAATGGTTTGATGTGGGGGAAAAGTAAGACTAGAGAAGTATATATAGGTTTTTATCCTGATACGCTTGTCTACTTATGTTGTTATTGACAGAAATAAGGGAAGCTGAAGGAACATGTAGTAGGTGTGTTGATGGAATCATGAGTTCTGACTTGGGGATTGCTAATAGATTTTCAAATAAGGAGGTCAGAGTTACCTGGAGGTCAGGGAAGAGATCTAGATAGTAGATACAAATTTTGGAGTGACCATCTTGCAGGTGTTTTTCAAAAGACTGTTATCAATTTAGGAGAAAATACAAAAGCTAAGCTAACACACAAACTTGAAATATAACTGGGATAGATCAATATTTAGAGGCTTGGAGTGTTGAAATACACCTAATAATATCCATTCCTCTAAGCATATCTTGGCTTCTTACACCAAAAAAATAAAAGAAAAGAAGGAAGAACTGGAGGAGAAGCAATCAAGCACAATATAATCTCAAAACAATGCCAGTTGTTTACTGCATAAGACATCCATGAGATATACCTGAAGTGTCATGCTTCAATGGAATGGGCAAAATTTTCTACAATGTAGATGTAAAACATGGACGATCATACAAATATCTAACTTCAGTTATTCACTCATTCAACCAAATAGAATTATCTGCCCATTTCAATAGAAATTTGATAAGCTCCCCACATTTTAAATATTATTTCAGAGGAGCCAACTGGATAAGTGCATGCACATTACACTGCACAGGGACCCATGTTCAAGCCCCTGGTCCCTACCTGCAAGAGGAAAGCTTCACAAGTGGTGAAGTAGAGCTGCAGGTGTCTCTCTGTCTCTTTCTCCATCTCTACCTCCTTCTCCTTTCTCAAGTTCTCTCTGTCTCTATCCAATAGTAAATAAATTTTTAAAAAATTAAAAATAAATAAATATTCTTTCAGAAATTTCAATTAAAATGATATCATTTCAAAGTTTTTTAAGGAAGAGTTTTGTCTGTTTCTTTTTTCTTTCTTTTTTTTTTTTTGAAGGCAACATTTGGTCTTGTTGTTATGAGGCTATCTATATTTTACTTTTGCTTACAAATCCATAAAATTTTCTGGCCATATTTTCTAACATGATATTTCTATTTTCTGTTTTAAGTCTAGATTTCTAAAAGATCCAAGTTTTTAAAATTATTCTTATCTGATAGAGCCAGCCAGAAATAGAGGAAAAAAGACACCTGCAGGACTACCTTACCACTCTCAAAGCTTTCCTCCTTCAGGTCCTAATTGGAGACTTGAACCTGGGTCCTTGCTCATTGTAACATGTGCACTCAACCAGGTACTCCACCACCTGACCCCAAGTCTAGATTTCTCAGAGTAATATTTAAATTATAGGGCAACACATATGCCATTTCCCACTATAAATCATTCTTTTTTTTTTTTTTTTTGCCTCCAGGGTTATTGCTGGGGCTTGGTGCCTGCACCATGAATCCACTGCTCCTGGAGACCATTTTTTTCCCTTTTGTTGCCCTTGTTGTTCTATGATTGTTTGGTTATTATTATTGTTGCTGTTTTTGCTGTCGTTGTATAGGACAGAGAGAAATCGAGAGAAGAAGGGAGACAGAGACGGGGAGAGAAAGACACCTGTAGACCTGCTTCACTGCCTGTGAAGCAACTCCCCCACAGGTGGGGAGCTGGGGCTTGAACCGGGATCCTTACTCTGGTCCTTGCGCTTCTCGCCACGTGCTCTTAACCAGCTGTTACCTCCAGACTCCCTAAATCATTCTTAAATAATTTCTTATTGTGAAGAGAAATCATCAAGGAAATTTGAAAACATCACTCACTTTCCCTCAACTTTTCAATCTAGAGACAGGAGCTGGTTATAACCTAAGGTAAGTAAAAAAAAAAAAAAATTGCTATTAGCAACAATCAGAAATTCAAAGAATCTTTAATGGTGAAATGGATAACAAAGTGAAATGCCCAGTAGTGAGCTGGAAAAATAGCTCACCTGTGTAGTTTGCTGTTTTGCCATGTGTGGGACTTGGATTTAAGCATGGCCCTCCACTGCATTAAAGGAGGCATCAGTGCTGTGGATTCGTTTCCTGCTTCTCCCTCTAGGCCTCTCTGTTACCATGTTCTTGGGCCTGGGTTCAAGCCCTGTGTCCCTCCTGCAGGGGAAAGCTTCATGATTGGTGGAGCAGTGCTGTAAATATCTCTCCTTCCCTCTACCTCTCCTCTCTTCCTCTTAACTACTCTCTGTCTCACTCTCTATCAAAGGAAAACCATATAAAAGGCTTCCAGGAACAGTGGAGTCATATCATAGTACAGGCACGGAGCCCCAGCAGTAACAGTGGCGGTCAAGAAATATCCATACTAAAAGGCATCACAAACCATTAAATGTTCACCAATATTTATGTACACTCTGTTCTCTTGTCATTTTTGGAATAATGTAGCCATTTCTGAGCAATAGGAAGACAAGATATCATGTGTGGGTCAAACCATTTAAGATCTTGGACAGAAACTCTCCAGTTTTTTCTTCCTATGCTTTAGAGTACCATGCACAGGGGAAGCTTCACAATGCTGGAGTGGTGTTGTAGTGGATTTCCAACTCTCTCTCTCTCTCTCTCTCTCTCTCTCTCTCTCTCCTGCTCTAGCTCTCTCTGTCTGGAATTAAAAGAACAGAATTCATCAGGTGTAGTGGAACTGCACAACTTTAAAGTCCCAGTGGTAATAGCACAAAAAGTTTCAAATGGACCTTTGTTTATTTGGAAATCTAATATACAACAACGTCTTAAGTTAGTGGAGAGAGGTGGACTACTAGTGAATGCCAGTTTTAGCAAATTAACTCAGAAAAGCAACAGTATTGTATTATTTCTCCTAGGTTTGGTAGGTGAATACTTCAGACAGGGTACTGTGAAAGCAGCTTATTGGTCACATCACACATGAAGTCTAATGTCGCAGCGGCTGAGGGCTGAAGGCTCATTTGCTTTGCTACTGGTTGGAGTCCTACCTGAGTCTGCCAGTTGAAGCATACACACACACACACACACACACACACACACACACACACACACAGGGCCTCTCCACATAACCTGGGTAATCCCACAACATGGTCTCTAGTTTTTAAGAGTGAATGTAAGAGGAAAGGGAGCAAAGCTGACTATTGTGACCTTGCCTCAGAAGTCAGTGTCTTCAGATGGTGTTGATGAAGGCAGTTGCAAAAGTTAATCAGATATAAAGGAGAGAACACAGATGCCACCTCTAGATGGAAAAGTGTCAATGTCACATTGTAAGGTCATGAAAGACAGGATAGATAAACATATGGCAGTTAACTTTGAGAAATAAAAAACTTTCATAACGCAAGTGGTTGTGTTATTTGTTATAGATCCAATTCAGCTTTTAGGTAATTTCAAAAATACCCTTGGATTGTATAAATGAGGGTAATGAATATATTTCTCTTTAAGATGTGGCAGGGAGGTGGTATAATGGTGAAGCATTGAACTTTCAAGAGTGAAGTCCTAGGTTTGACCCCTGGTATCGCATGCCCCAGAGTGCTGCTCTGAGATCCCCTGCTCTCTCTGTCTATATATATATACATATGTGTGTGTGTGTGTGTGTAATAATAAAATAACTAATTTTTTAAAAAGTAGTTGTAGGGCTTTTTTTTTTTTGGTGGGGGGAAGGGGAAGTTAGGTTGTAACCAGGAAGTATTTCTATGAAAACAGAGAATATCCATTATTAAGGACAGTAGTTTTTGGTAGACCTTTCTCACATTACAAGCTAACATACAGATACAATTTCCTTCTACAACATTTAGCTTAGTTAGCTTGTATTCTCTACTACTCTAGTAATGCAATTTAAATAAGCTAGAATTTGAGTCCTTCACTAAGATCATTTTAATGGTCAAAATCTTGAAAATTTACAAACTGAAGATATTTTTTACTATATGAAGTAGAGAGCCCATCAGGCTTTTATCTCCTATGTGTCAAGTAAAAATGATTTTCTCAAGAATCTTGGCCCTGCCTAGAGTCATTCCACACTACACCTTAAATCAAAGATAATATATCTCTCCATTGAGGCAATTACCCAGGCTAAATAATTCCTCAACTCCCATAAAAGCATGTCAACCCTACTTCCAGTAACAGATCCTCAGCAACTAAAATTGCATTCTAGTAGAGAGAGACAGATGTCAGAGTTTCTCTGAGAATGCCATTTCAAACTCTGTTGTCCTGTTTTTAATCTGATATTTATCTGAAATAAACAATGTCTAGGAAAATCACTTGAGGGATATAGACTATACCTTGGAGCCACTTCTGCCCAAATTCCCCTGAATCCCTTTTACCAATGTGTACACCTTTGAAATTACTTTTGCAAGGACTGTAGCCAGATCATTGGAACTACCTCATTAAAGAAGGAAATACTTAGGAATTTACAACACCTCCACCCAACCCTGTACCTCACCATACTTCATGACTAGTAGGTGCAGAAAAACAAACACTCAGTTCCTATGCCCCAATTCAAGACAATTACTGAGTTGTAATTTCTTTTCCAGGACCTTCTGCAGGATCAGACTAAGATTGGGATATCACCTGAATCCTTATCTTTGCTGGACTACTTCCCTCTTTTATACTGTTACACATCCCCAACTCTCCCGAAAATATAGTTCAAATAAGCCACATGTAGATGAATCCTCACTTTAGGATCTGCTTCTGAAAAACAAGATCTCATTGGCATTCATCTCCTTAGATATTCTACTATCTTTCTGCAAGTGAAGAAGGCTCACTGGAGACTATGATGCTTCAACTATGAACTGTGGTCCTATCAAATCAGAATCTACAGGCCAATGAGTTATCTAGAATTCATTGGTCGCATTTATGTTCTAGAAGCACTTTTCTGAAGTGGAGTTCTGCCACTTGATTCAATAAGTCAACACTGGCATAGGATGAAAAACCATGGGAAAAAAAATCTTAAACCTTATCACAAAGGAATCATTGTGTTATTTCCATTTTATAACAGTCCAATGATATTTAGACAATTTAAAAGTAGAGCAAATGATGGAAATCTCCATTTCTTTTGTTTTATGACATTACAAAAACCGCATTAAAATCTGATAAAGATTAAACACTTGGAGACAAAACTTGCTGAAGTTTCTAGAAAATATTGAGAAACAAAATTTCCAGAAATAGCACTTACATACTGAATCCACTATGAAAATAAAAGAATAGAATACCCCAGTGTAAAAGAGATGATGCCAGGGGTGTAAGACTTATTTGTATTTTAAAATCTGCCGGGCTGAGCTTCACTGACGGGAGACAGATGACCAGAGACTCATGGCTGAGCTGTACGCAGTATCTCTTTATCCATGCAGAACACAGCACAATCTAAGCCAAGCTAAGCTAAACTAAACTAAACTAAAACTCACAATACTGTCCTTATATATACTTGCCAAGAAGGGTGTAAAAAGGATGTGACTTAGAGAGGGTGGAGCAAAAAGGGATAGGTGAAAATCAGGGTGTGACAAGGAGAGGGGGCGGAGCAGGTGAGAATTCTACCACTGAACCACCAATGCCCTGGAAGGAGGGTGGTGCTTAGTTAACAGTGGTTATGTAAATAGATATAGTGTTAAGCAGGGGGGATTAAACCAAATGAAACAGAAGGGGTTTTTAGAAGCAGAATTAGAAGCATACCAACAAAAATCTACTAACAAAAATCATTTTAAGAGAATAAACCTAACATTTTAACAGATGGTTGCAACTTTATAAATAGATGATAAAATGTCATGTCTGTTAATTGTAAACATGTGTAGAAAGCTAGTATTAGAAGACTTATTTTCCTAACATGATAAATGGCATATTTTTCACAACAACAGTTTACAGCAAATTTAATTTTTCAAATTAAATCAGGAGTTAGATATAGATCCAGAAAATCTATTTCAGATTTCTTCTTGTAAGTTCTAGACAATCAGTGAAACAGGAAAAGAAATTGAAGGTTTATATATTTGAGACAAAACTAATGCTATTTTAAATATTTTTAACCTATCTTAAAACCTCCAGAAAATCATCTATGAAAATATTTTTACTAAGAAGTGGTGATAGCATAAATACAAGTTTCAAAAGTTTCACATATAAAATATATATATATATATATATATATATATATATATATATAAGTGATCATAGTTACACTTAATCTTACCCTAAAAATATGCAACTTTATGTAAAAAGAAACTACATGAAAAAGAAAGCATTTAAAATAAACACTATTTCTGGACAAAGAAACCCATTATTGTTAAAGTGTTAATTCTACGAAGTTTGCTTTATAAATGTGATATGTTTCTGATCTAATCCAATACCAACTGAACATTCTTGCAACTTGACAAAATGCTTTTAAAGTTTAATCAGAAGAGCAAACATGAAAGAATATCCAAGAAACTTTTAAAAGAATATCCAAGAAACCAAATGTTGAAACATATTACAAAGCCACAATAATTTGAACAATGTGATGCGGGTACAGGAGCAGATAAACAATTCAAGGTAACAAAAACAGAAAGTCTAGAACAAATGTAGACATGTTTAAAAATTTAACATTATTAACTATGTCATTTAAAATTCTATTTATCATGTAGTTTGACTAAGTAGTTTTTGTAGAACAAAGTTCATTATCTTCAAGAAAGAATTTTGAGGGGAAAAATGAACGTTCCAAAAGAGAATACATACACAGTTTATATAATTTTGGAATGGGATAGGATTTGACAATCATAACACTGAAAAAAGAATCATAAAGCAGGGGCCGGCTGGTGATGCACCTAGTTAAGTACAATGCACAAGCACTCGGGTTCAAGCCTCCAGTCCCCACCTGCAGGGGAAAAGCTTTATGAATGAACGGTAAAGCAGCATTTCAGGTGTCTCTTTGTCTCTCTCCCTCTCTATCTCCTCCCTACTCTCTGAAAGAGAGAAAGAATGAATGAATCATAAAGCATACTGACATAAGTGACTTCATAAAATATTAACCTTTCTTTACCTAGAATATATATTTCTCTTCCATTGGAACAATACAAAGTAAATATATACAATAATGTTCACAAATAAAAAAAAGTAAAATTGACAAAGGCCATCAAGTTTGTAATTCACAAAATTGCAAAACCAATAACTTTACTTTTTAGAAAAGCTTAGATTTCTTTAAAAAAACTTATTGCGGGGGGGGGGGGGAGAAGGGCTAATGGTTTACAGTAAAGTCTTTAACATATAGGCACAACCTCTTATTTCTGCTTTATTGATGTCTAGGAGACACAACAGGGTCCTAATACCCCTTTTATCCTGTCCCTTTTCCCTCCTTCCCCAGAGTCCTTTGCTTTGGTGCAATACACCACACCCAGTCCAAGTTTCACCTCATGTCCTCCCTTATTGTCTTTTATTCTTTATATATATATATATGTTGTTTTTCACTGTTGTTGTTATTGATGTAGTCATTGTTGGACAGGACAGAGAGAAATAGAGAGAGGAGGGCAAGACAGAGAGGGGGAGAGAAAGATAGATACCTGCAGACCTGCTTCATCGCCTGTGAAGCGACTCCCCTGCAGGTGGGGAGCCCAGGGATCTTGGTGCTTTGCGCCAAGTGTGCTTAACCTGCTGCGCTATATTGTCTTTTCTTCTTAAGTTGCGCCTGTAAGTGAGATCATTCAGTATTGCTCTTTTAAAAAATATTTTCTTATTTATAAAAAGGAGACATTAACAAAACCATTGGATAAGGGGGGTACAACTCCACACAATTCCCACCACCAGAACTCCATAGCCCATCCCCTCCCCTGATAGCTTTCCTATTCTTTAACCCTCTGGGAGTATGGACCCAAGGTCATTGTGGAGTTCAGAGCCTCACTAAATATGATACCTCAAACCTGGATCCTGTGTGGGTCCTTGTGCTTCAATCTATGTGCGTTTAACTGGGTGTACTACACCTGGCCCTATAACATTTTATTTTGGGAAGTTGTTAATATAAATTTTTATCATTGGTCTGTCTTCTGGTTATTTTTCTAAGGAAATAATTGTAAATTTCTGTCATTATTTATCTCTGAATATGCCTATGACATCATTTCTTGTTTAGAAGAAATTTTTTAAAAGACAACTATTATTCAGCAATTTAGTTTGGGAAGTCTATTAGTCAGCAAAAAATGATATGGTTCAGTAAATAAATACTTTTTCTTAAAGAAACGTATAGATGCTATTAATTTTTTTTCTTTTTTAAATTTATTTTTTATTTAAAAAAGGATAAATTAACAAAATCATAGGGTAGAAGGGGTACAACTCCACACAATTCCCACCACCCAATCTCCATATCCCATCCCCTCCCCTGATAGCTTTCCCACTCTCTGTCCCTCTGGGAGCATGGACCCAGGGTCGTGGGTTGCAGAGGGTGGAAGGTCTGGCTTCTGTAATTGCTTCCCCGCTGAACATGGGCGTTGACTGGTCGGTCCATACTCCCAGTCTGCCTCTCTCTTTCCCTAGTAGGGTGGGTCTCTGGGGAAGCGGAGCTCCAGGACACATTGGTGGGGTCTTCAGTCCAGGGAAGCCTGGCTGGCATCCTGATGGCATCTGGGACCTGGTGGCTGAAAAGAGAGTTAACATACAAAGCCAAACAAATTGTTGAGTAAAATATTTTTTAAAGAACACTTAATAACATGGATAAATATTCATTACATACAGTATAAAAACAGACCAAAACACAATATAATATACAATATTTGGCTACAATTATACCTAATAAATGACAAGAAAACATGAAAATGTTTTCTAAGTTCTGGGAATGTATATATATTGTCTGTGTGGGTTATAGTTCTTCAATTAGCACGTACTTCTTCAACTATCAGAAATTATAAATATAACAAACTTCAAAAAAAAAGTGAAAAAAAGAAAGAGAACCAAGTGACTTCTTGGTGTATTTTATAGAAAACATGCTAAGAATATGCACTTATCCTTTTTTTTTTTCACACCAGAACATTGCATAACTCTAGCTTATGGTGTTGTGGGGAATTGATCCTGGCACTTTGAAGCCTCAGGCATGAAAATCTCTTTTCACTGGGGCCTGGAGATAGTGCACCTGGTTAAGTGCACATGGTGCAAAGTACAAGGACCAGCGTGAAGACCTCGGTTCAAGCCCCGGCTCTCCACCTGTAGAGGGTTTCCTTGGAAAGTGGTGAAGCAGGTCGGCAGGTCTTTCTCCCCCTGTGTCTTTCCCTCCTCTCTCAGTTTATCTCTGTCCTATCCAACGGCAATAACAGCAGCAGCTACAACAATAGGGGAAAAAAGATGGCCGCCAGGAGCAGTAGATTCGTGGTACAGGCACTGAGTCCTAGCAATAACCCTGGAAAAAAAGTCTCTTTGCATAATGACTTTGCTATCTACCACTACCCAATATGTATTTTTCTTGATGTGTAGTGCCTTTTTCAGACAATACTCAAGAAAATTTTTTATTTATTCTTAGTTCCAATAACTAATGATTTTTTTATCCTAAGCAGTTGACCTGATTTCATCAGATCAAAGTTACAGACTTGAAGACAATCTATTTTTACTTCCATAGACAAAGGCATGAATTATGTGGCATGCAGTGACACTATTTAAGAACTTTGCCATCTTGTATTTTGTGTATTCAAGTAAGTTGATTTATATCTTTTCAGGAGAGATTCAGAATCTGTGTAATATAACAAGTATTTCTACTAAGTGCCCTAAATCAGTGAGATAATTACCCAGCATACAAAAAACCAAGATTCCAGCAGAAGGTCAGTACTGGACATGCAAGAGAATTCATCCCTTAAAGGGTTGGGGAGAACAGGTTATTCACTCAGTAATACTAGCTGAATGCCTATTACATGCAAGATAGTGTTCTTGGGGGTTGAGAAGTTCATACAATACATGACAAGAAAATCACACAATCCCTGTTGCTATGGAATAAATTATGTCCTCCCCCTCAAAATCCAATTGTTGAAGTCTTAAACCCATGCCATCACTTAACATAAGGAGATAAGAAGGAAGGCTGTGAGGCCATGGTCATGTGTGGATGGAGGTTTGCATCTAGGAACTTCTTTTTATTATAGTCAACACATTGACTTATTTTCAGATATAAAGAGAGAGAAATTTGCATCAGAAAATGACTCACCTGGTAGAGTTCCAAGACCAGGGGTTTTCCTCACAGGCAGGGGATACGCTTCATGAGCAATGGGGCAGTGATGCAGGTGTCTTTCCTTCTCTCTGCACTTCCTCTTTTTCTCCTCTCTACATAAAAGAAAAAGAAAAAGAAAGGAAAAGTGGTTACCAAGAATGATGGGAATCATGTAGACACTGAACCCTAGCTATAACCCTGGTGGCAACATAAAAAGAAGTAGAGAGACAGAGAAAAAGAGGGAGAGATACCACAGCACCAATGCTTCCTTCAGTGTAGTAGGGCAGCCTACATCACATGCATAATGAAGCAGAAGTACTACTGAGTGAGCTTTTTTGTCAAGTTTGGGAATGTCTCCAAATAAAATTCTCTTAAGGTTTTTCATTTTTTGTTTATTTCTTATTGGATAGAGACAGAGAGAAATAGAGAAGGAAGCAGAGATAAAGAGGAAAAGAGACAGAGAAACACCTGCAGCCCTACTTCACCACTCATAAATCTTTCCCCTTACAGGTACGGACCAGGGGGTTTCTGGATTCACTCACTGAATTCTATACACTTTATCTTCCTGTCCCCGAGGGTATACCACCTCGTTTTGTTATGAAGTCTAACAACCATCAAGGCATGGAGAATTTATTCAGCTTTTAGCCACACAAACACTTACCATGGTTTGAATATAATGCCCTTTGACTCAAGAGCATTATTTTATTCTTATCATTAAAACCCCCAAATTCTGATCTGGTTAGCAGCAACTAACCAGTATCCAGCAACTTCAAAGTCAATGCTATTTAAAATTCATGTCGAGTTTATCATGTTGTAACCAGACTACAATCGACTGGTAATGGTAAATTAAAAGAGATTTAAGACCCTGAAATTCCTCTCCTGGGGATATATCCTATGGAACCAAACACACCTATCCAAAAAGAGCTGTATGTATCTATGCTCATAGCAGCACAATTTGTAATAGCCAAAACCAGGAAACAACCTAGGTATCTAACAACAGATCAGTGGCTAAGAAAGTTGTGGTCTCTATATATAATGGAATACTAATTATCTGTGAAACAATGATAAATTCACCTTCTACACTTCATTTTGGATGGAGCATGAAGGAATCATGATAAGTGAGATAAGCCCAAAAGAGGATGAATATGGGATGATCACACTCATAGAGAGAAGTTGAGAAATATGAATAGAAGGGGAAATACAAAACAGAACTTGGACTGGGTTTAGTATATTGCACCAAAGTAATGGATTCTGGGAAGGAAGATTCAAGTCCTGGTGCATGATTGTGGAGGACGACCTAGGAAGGGGGTTATTTTGCAGAAAACTGAGAAATGTTACACATGTACCAACAACTATATCTACTATTGACTGTAAACCATTAATACCCCCAATAATTTTCTTAAAGATTTAAAATAAATCTATAAAGGTGTATACATTTTAACTTGAGGTTTTGAGCAGATTTCCTTATTTACATGCAGTAGAAATACAATACTAAAGGGAGTCGAGCGGTAGCGCAGCAGGTTAAGTGCAGATGGTGCTAAGCACAAGGACCAGTGTAAGGATCCCGGTTCAGGCTCCCAGTTCCCCACCTGCAGGGGAGGCACTTCACAGGCGGTGAAGCAGGTCTGCAGGTGTCTGTCTTTCTCCCCCCCCCTCTGTCTTCCCCTCCTCTCTCCATTTCTCTCTCTCCTATCCAATAACTACAACAATAAAACAACAAGGGCAACAAAAGGGAATAATTAAATAAATAAATATTAAAAAATAAATACAATACAAAAATGACTTTAAGACATTTATTCTAGTTTAAACCCAAGCTTATTTTTTATGTTTTATTGAATATCTTTTTCCTTTATAAATAAGTTAAGTAGAATGAACTTCTCTACAAAGAGAGATATAAGTGCACTATGACTATACTGGGTAATTTAAATTTTAATACTGGAGCTCAATTCTTTTTAAAAAATTTTATTATCTTTATTTACTTATTAGATATAAATGGTCAGACAGAAATTGAGAGGGAAGTGGGAGATAGGGAGAGAGACAGAGATAAACCAGTATTACTGATTTACCACTCACAAAATTTTTCCCTTGCTGGTGGGGGCTAGGGGCTTGAACCCCACATCCCTGTGCATTGTAGCATGTGCACTCAACCAGGTACACCACCACCCTTCCCTTTGGAGCTCAATTCTTTTTTGCATTTCTACTATCAGCATGTAGCTTTGGGAGCCTACCTAGAATATTAATAAATAATCCTTAACATTGCTGTTAAAAACTCCCAGCTACAAGCATGGATTAAGTTTGAGTTTGTATATACTACTTTCCATATTTATCATCAAATTCAGCAGTCAAACAATAGCAGCACCTCCAGGTATATGGTCATGAGTGGAGAGCCCCAGAGACCAGCACTTATGGGTTATCCATATATTCTCTTCCTGTTTACTTTCTAGTATATCTTAACCTCTCTGATCTTCTTTTGTACTCTCCTACTATCTTCATTGTATGATATGTTAGTCTTCATTGAGGCATCAGTGAGACTTTGAAATGGCAGGATGCCCTCTTAACACTAACTGGATGGCCCTCATCACATTGGGAGCTTTTCTTATTTATTTATTTATTTATTTATTTATTTATTTATTTATTTATTATTTAAGAAAGGATTAATTAACAAAGATTAGTGATAGTGACACCTGAGAGTCATGGATATCTAGGTAGAAGGATCTAAGGAAGACTGAGGGAGCCTCCACACCAACTTATACCAATAAGGGTTCCAAGGTCTTCTTTCCAAACACAGATAGAGTAGAGAGAATGATGATGAAACTTGAATATTCTGAGTTCAAGTAAGGATATGACCTGCAGAGACTGTCAGCTAGATGGAAATATATGGATAGGTGGCCGGGACATAAATGCCCATGATGTGTAGAGACATGTAAGAGCCAGCACCTTGAACCAGATTATTTAGATCCTGCTATGTCACATTATGAGTCTCCAGAGGGCGTCCTACTTCAAAAAAAGCCTCAAAATCCCAGTTAGGGTAGTTCTGACTGTTCCTGCAGGATTGCTGCTGGCACCCATCCCCCAAAACGTCTTCCCATTGAAGAAAGAATTGAATCAGGAGGGTAGAACTAACCACGTGTCTTCATTCTTGGGGACTGCCAACGTACTGGATAAGGCTCTGCAAGTTAGAGTCATCCTTCTCCGAGGGAAACACAGGAGAGGGAGTCCAGAAAGTCCCAGGGGAAATCTCCGGGCATCTCCCAAGCTCTTCGATCACGGTCATAAGGAACCAATGTGTGGCCCAGAACAAAATGTTCCAGAGACAGAGAAACTGTCTCATGAAAAAATAGAGGGTTTGGGAAACCTCTTCATAGGCAGGAAGGTAATCCATGGCAGACAGGTAGCCAAGCAGTGTATACTTATCTGGGGGATGGGTGGTTTAGCCCCCACGTTGGTGAGCCAACATGCTGGGCTAGCTTCGTGGGTGGGAGAGAGAAGGAATGGAGCGCAAATTCCATCTAACCAGTGGAGATTAAACCAATGCCCTGCCAGCAGGGCAGGTCTCAGACAAAACAATGATTATGTAAATAGACCACAGTGTTAAGCAATGCAGGGGGCCTGGCGTAATAACCAACAAACAATACTGTGAAACAACATTTGTTCAATAAAAATTCATTAGAAAACAGAAAGGTTTTGGAAAACTATATAAGAATACCAGCACAGATCAGCTGTCTTGAATTTAAGCTTAAGGAACTTGACCCAGTGGTATGCATCATATCCCCACATATCTATATCTATATCTATCTATATCTATATCTATATCTATATCTATATCTATATCTATATCTATATCTATATCTATATCTATATCTATATCTATATATACTTTTAGTCCCCCCCAGCCATTTAGAAGACTTAGGAGTGTCAGGTATATATTCATCGGATGATCAAGTAATTGGTTTGATGTTAGTGATCACTGTCAGGGTAAAACAGCAAATGGCGTTCAGTTTTGTATTTCAACCAAAGATGGAGAGGATCGCATTTGGAAACTATACATAGTCCCTTCTTCCTACTACCTATTCAGTAGTCTGCTAAGGAACTAGGTTTATACAGTGGAATACTACTCAGCTGTTAAAAACAATGAAGTCATCTCCTTCACCTCATCTTGGATGGAATTTGAAGAGATCATATTAAGTAAGATAAGTTGAAAAGAGAAGGATGAATACCAATGGTCTTACTTATAGGCAGAACATAAAAAACAAGATCTCCCTTTCCTTCTTGATTCCTGGCTGTCTCTATTCAATAAATGCATAAAAATAACTAAAAAAAAATTAAAAGGAAAAAAGAAACAAGGATAAAAAGGGAAAACACAAAGTAAAACTTGGACTGGGTGTTATTATTGCTCCCTTCAAAGCAAAGAACTCTGTGGATGGAGGGCAGGGAGAGGTTTACGGAGGGATGCATGACTGTGTGTGGGGGGTAAATTGGAAGTGATAGTGTTTTGCAGACACATGTCACAGGAAGATAAGGAACTATATCCATGTGTCAACCATTAAGTCCTAAATAAAATTATATTTTTTTAAAAAGAAATAGACTTATTGTTTCTAGAATGTGAGATGTAATGTATGCCTTCTTACCTCATGGAACTCAGAATATTAACATTGAAGAGATAAGGAGATCCAACTCCAAAGAATTACCTGAGAAACTTTTAAGAAACAACTCAACCTGTTTTTCACCACAGTTGTTAAACACAATGCTGTGAAGCAGATGAGGAGAGGGAAAGAGTTCATGTTGGCATCATTTGCAGTGAGAGAGGACAACAGGGTTAAAAGTGGAACTGCAGAACAGTTCCTAGGGATTTATCATGGATATCTGTTTACATAAACTGTTTGATTTATGAAAACCATTTTGAATTTATGAAACCATAAATTTTTAATTATGAAAATTTTAATTTATGAAACCTTTAAAAATGTCCCATAAAAAGGCATATGATTGTAACAAATGTACTACTCTGGTGCAGAATATTGCTAATGGAGGAGGCGATGCATGTGGCAGGGGGAAGGGAATGTATAGAAACTTTCTGGATGTTCTGTTGAATTTTTCTGTGAACCTGAAATTGTTTTAAAATACTATATATATATTTCAAACATTATTGCTGGACTTAACTGCTCCATGATGAAGTTTTTAGACAGACAGGCAGAGAGAAAAGAGAGGCAGAGAGGAAGAGACAAGAAACCACAACGCTGAATCTTCCTTCAAAGAGGTGGGGGCCAGGCTTGAACCTGGGTTGGCACATGACAAAACAATGCACTATCCAGTCGAGATATTTTGCCTGCTAATAAAGTCCATTTGAAAAAAAAAATTCCACCACACTAAATCCATGGAAACAACAGTTACTGGTGGTTGAAGGAGGTTTAGGGGAGGCAGAAATAGAGAAGAAAGGTTTCTTAATGGCTACTGGATTTTCTTTGAAGTGAGGAAAGTATGTGGGGACTAGATAACAGCAGTAGTAGGACAACAATGTGAATGTCCTAAATGCCACAGAATTGTCCACTTTAAAACGGAATGCTTTGTGTGATGTGGATTTCACTTCAACTTGTACTAAACCTACCATACAATAGATAAACTTCTTAAAAAATAGTCATAGTCTCCCAAAATGGTGCTCAGAAAAGGGCTCCTGTTATCTGATTTGTTTTGAAGCAGTGCACAAGTATCTTCTTAATGGATAAATTAGTGTGTTAAAGTCTCTGTGTGGTCCTGCTCAAGAGCTTTTTACTTTGCACAAGGACCCTCATCCTCTGCTCTTTGTGTCTTATCTGAAAACATTGCACAGAACGCATTTTGGGAAATCCAACTCTAGATACTTCTGAGAAAAAAAAAAAGTCCAACCCATCCCTGCCTTAATTGCTCTAGGGGAAAAACATATTTACATGATAACTTTTTCTTGATTTTTTTTTTTGAAAATGACTTACCCTTCAAGCAGAATTCCCTTGATTTCTGAAAAAGTTTTTTTGAGAATACTCAAGACAGTAATAGGTGAACTTAATAAGCCCAAGTCTAAATGAATGAAGTATATTAAAGTAATAAAGACATAATACTGCTCTTGACAGCCATTTGGTTTGTAGGCAGGAAGATGTCACCAGCAAAACTTATTAGTAGGTCAGTCATAGGGCTTGATATTTTTCTCATTTGCACATTTGTATTTTATGTCTACTTAAGGAAGTACGATATTGCTTGTCTGCACATTTAAAATAGCTGACTTTAATAATAGACATAAAAATGTCCAATACATTGGCAATTTAATAAAATGAAATTACCCAAGGCTATTTCTTCATTGCAAGTAAATACATCCTCATGAATCTTCAATCTAAGGGCATTCCTTGGATTCCTAAAGTGTTTATATAATAATAATTACCACAAATAAGACTATCTGTGGAATAGAACTGACAATTTTATTAGTGAAACCATTGACATTTCTTACCAGTTCTGTGGGTGGGATATAATTGGTGCCAGACAAGGATGAAGTAGATTTATCAAAATTTGTTAGATACAAGGATGTATCAGAATTTCCTGAAGGAATGTTTATTTGAAATTGAACTATCAATTTTATGACTTCTTTTATTCTAATTGCAATTGTCAACTCATCTGAAGATGAAACTGCTATGAAGAATGTGTGGGAAATTTTTTTTTCCTGGAGACGTGAGTTATTAAACGTGGAAAAATATAATAGAGCATGTTGTCTAGAGACAGATTAATCACATACAGGGCTTCTCGTTCTTCACCCACACCACACATTTAACTTCCTGAATGTCCTGCTTCAAATATCACTCTAGTCTGGACTTCCCCTCTCTGATCCTGAGTGGGTGGGGTGGGAAAGTTCCAGGAAGCAGCAATCTCAGGATCCCACGCTCTGACTCACGTTTTCCTGGATGAGCATCTGGTTCTTTATTCCCAGAATTCCTAGCTTTGGTATCTAGCATCACCTGTCCTAATCCTTTGACTTTTCCTCAAAGTCACAGAACCCAGATGAAATAGGTTGTATTATTGTCTCAATGAATGAAGGAACTCTCCAGTGTGTTTTCTGTCTCAAAATACTATTGTGCTCACACACGGGACCTCATGACTACATTTATATAAGCTGATTCTGCCCTCAAGGTCATTGCCGGTTGAGCCAGGGCTACATAATCGATGGACTTGGGTCATTTGCTTGCTCCAAAGAATTTAAAACCAAGGCTCAGTGACATTGGTCAGTGGATTAGGAGATTAGATTACAAAATAAGGAAGATCTGGGCTGTGAATAGCTTATTTAGCCATAAGTTCTTGAAGAATTGGAGTGGTGGAGAGGTCTATGTGAAGCAGATAAAAAGAAAAAGACAGGTTTTACAAAAAGATCACTTTATGGGATCCAGGCGGTGCCACACACGGTTATGCAGAAGTTACATAAGCCCCTGTGCTGAATGTGGACCTCAGATCAAACAGGTGGGGTTTACAGTTAACAATATTTATATACTTTCCCCATATTTGGGAGCTACTCTCTTCCTTTATCTAGCTTTTTAGTCCTTTTTCCAACTATGACACCATCACCCCAGACAATAACCTAGGTCCACCTGCATGTTAAATGTCAGGTGAAGGCAAAAACTAGTAAAGTCAAGGGCCCTCTGGAATATACCTAAAATAGACCTACTAGCTTTTTCCAAAACGGAGAACCCAAATCTTCATCTGCAATATTCTTGCCTTTAGGTTCATGATTAGTCAACAATTTGTTCTGCATTATGTCTTAACTCTTTTTCAGACACCAGGTTCCAAATGCTACCATAATGACAACCTGGCTTCCCTGGGCAGACGCCCCTACCATGTGTCCTGGAGCCTCCCACCCCTTCAGATCCCTGCCCCACTAGGGAAAGACAGGGACAAGCTTGGAGTATGGATCAACTTGCCAATGCCCATGTTCAGCGAGGAAGCAATTATAAAAGCCAGACCTTCCACCTTCTGCACCCCACAATGAACCTGGGCCCATACTCTCAGAGGGATAAAGAATAAGGAAGCTATCAAGGGAGGGGATTGGATATGGAGCTCTGGAGGTGGGCATTGTGTGGAAAGGTACCCCTCTTGTAGTCTTGTCAATATTTCCATTTTGTAAATAAATTAAAAAGTGCACATATTACCAAGCATAAGAACCCAGGTTGGAGCACCTACTCCCTACCTGAAGGGGAAACACTTCCCCCTGCGCTCTTAATTTATCTCTCTCTGATCTAATAAACATACATGTGTGGGTTTAGTTCTCAGCTCTTTGTCATATTCCATTGGTCCATATATCCACTTTTGTTCCAATTCCACACTGATTTAACTACTATTGTTTTGTAATATAAACTAAAATCAGGAATGGTGATGTCTCCATTTTTTCTCCCCCCACACCTCAGGAAAACTTTTGCTATTCATGGTTTTTAGTACTTCCACACAAATTTTTGGATAAGTTGTTCAATTTCCTTGAAATATGTCATTGGGATTTTAATAGAGACTGTATTGAATCTATAAATTGCTTTTGGCAGGGTTACCATTTTAATAATATTTATCCTTCCAGTCTATGAATAGAGGATGCTCTTCTGTTTATGTCATCTCTATTTCTTTTCTTTAATTTTTTAAATTATCTCTTTTTATTGGATATAGGTGTCCATAAATTGAGAAGGAAGGGATCAGAGAGAAGAGAGAGAGACAGAGAGACACCTAGAACACTGCTTCACTACTCATAAAGCTTTTCCAGTGCAGGGGCTTGAACTTGGCTCCTTGTGCATTGCAACCAGGTGCACGGCCACCCAGCCCCATTCTCTATTTCTTTTAACAATGTTTTGTAGTTTTTTGTTGAACAGTTCTTTCACTTCCTTTGGTAGATTTATTCTTAGGTATTTTATCTTTTTGGATTCAACTGGAAATGGGATTGTTTCCTTGAGTTCCTGTTCCTTTGGCCTACCTTTTGTAAAAAGAAATGCCACAGATTTATGAGTATTGATTTTGTAACCTGATACTTTAATGAAACTACTGATAATTTCTGGTAGTTTTGGGGGTCCCCTGGGTATAACAACAAATTATCTGCAAATAATTTAACTTTATCCTTTCCAATCTGAATTCCTTTGATATCGTTTCCTTGCCTAATTCCAATGGTGAGGACTTCTAGAACTATGTTGAATAAAATTGGTGAGAGTGGACATCCTCGCCTCGTTCCTGATTTTAGGGGGAAAGCTTTCAATTTTTCCCCATTGAATATGTGTTAGCCATATCTCTGTCATATATAGCCTTTATAATGTTGAGGAATTTTCCTTCCACTCCCAATTTCTTGAGGGCCTTTATCATAAATGGGTATTGGGTACTGGACCTTGTCAAATGCTTTTTCTGCATCAATTGATAAGATCATGTGATTTTTACTTTTCTTTTTGTGGATATGGTGGATTACATTGATTGACTTGCAGATGTTGAACCATCCCTGTTTCCCAGGGATGAATGCCATGTGGTCTTAATGGATTATTTTCTTAATATATTGTTGGACTCGATTAGTTAAGATTCTGTTAAGGATCTTTGTATCAATGTTCACCAAGGATATAGGTCTATAGTTTTCTTTTGTTGGTGGAGCCCTATCTTGTTTTGGGTAATCAGGGCAATATTAGCCTGGTCAGGCAAATCCCCTGCTACTGTGGTGTGACCATGCCACTGGTTGAGCAGACTCTCACCCTCAAGGTGAGAATAACCATGGGCAAAAGCTCAGAGGTTACCCCCTGTCATAGTCAGCATCCTGCATAGCCTTGACTGCTGTTTCTTGGAGGCAAAATGGTGCTGTTTGTTGATAGGGCTCCCAACTTCCACATGCTTAGCTTAAATTCTGTGTCCCCTCTCACTCCGTCCATGTACTCCATTACCCATCAGAGGCCTCACTATCTGCCAATGTCCCAGCTGCAGTTTAGTGAGGTTGGTGGATTCATTGGATGTCAATATTTGTTGTCCATAGCCATGCCTCCCAGAAGTCTCATTTTTAAAAATTTATTAGTGACTTAAAATTAATTTGCAAAATTACAAGATAACAGGATCCCACTGCCAGAGTTCATCATTGGAAGCTACAGTAGTTCTTTTTAAAAAATTTTTTTAAATTTATTTATTTTCCTTTTTGTTGCCCTTGATGGTTTTTTTTTATTGTTGTTGTAGTTATTATTATTGTTGTTATTGATGTCATCATTGTTAGATAGGACAAAGAGAAATTGAGAGAATGGGGAAGACAGAGAGGGGGAGAGAAAGATAGACACCTGCAGACCTGCTTCGCCACCTGTGAAGCGACCCCCCTGCAGGTGGGGGAGCCGGGTTCTGGAAGCGGGATCCTTACTCCGGCCACTTATTTTACACTCTGTGCCACGTGCGCTTAACCCGTTGCACTACCGCCCTACTCCCCGCTACAGTAATTCTAACAAGGTTGCAGATATGGGTTGACTATTGTTTCTATAACTGTATTTATATTGCCCTTTTTTCCCATGGTCCCATCTTCTCTTCTTTTCCAAGTCACACCTATACCTACTACTACTATTGAGTGTCCTTCCCTTTTTCCTCTTCTCTCTCCAGGTTCTGACTGAGCTGGAATTCAGAGTCATCTGGTTATCTTCCCTTAACATTTTTTCCCTGCTGGGAGTATGGACCACAGTTCTTTTTGGGGTGCAGAAGATGGGATTTCTGGCCTCTGAAATTGCTTCCCAGTTGGACATGGACATTGGCAGGTTGATCCATATCCCCAGCCTATTTCTCTTTCCCTAGTGGGTAGGGCTCTGGAGAGTTGCAGTTCCAGGATACATTGGTGAAGTCGTCTGCCCAGGGAAATAAGAATGAAATCATGATAGCATCTGCAACTTGGTGGCTGAAAGGTGGTAAGATATAAAGCAGGAAAAATGATTAATGAACAGGAGCCCAAAATTAGGAATAGAGAAAATGAGAATAAGGATCTTAGGGTAGAAAGAAGTGAAGAAGTCTATTTTAGCGATGTTCCTAGGGGCCCATGACTTTCACAGTTTTTGCTAGAGTTTGATAGCTAACATGGAGGTGGACAAAAATATTGTCTGGAAAGATGGTGTCAGAGTTGAAAATGTGACTAGAAAGTTGAATTAGGGCAGAGAGTAGCTCCCAAACTTGAAGAAAATCTATGAATAAAATTAACTGTTTACCCCTATCAACCTGACTCAGGGCCAATATACACTTGTATTTAGCACGGAAGCCTGTGTAACCTCTGAATCCCTGTTGGTATGAGTTCGAAGTTCATATTCACAGCTGGGAACATTCTAGGCTGCAGTCATTCCAGGACAAGTTCTTGGAGTGTCCAATGAGAGGGCTTATGTTGATGTTCCTGATGGAAGTAATGGTGGAGAGAGGGATCTATTAGAGGTCTACATCCATCATATCTACAAGGAACTGGAAAGACCCACAAGATAGCTACAAGAAAGCTTTTATGATGATGTTCCTGATGGAAGTGACCTGTGATGGTGAAGAAAGGGATCTATTAGAGGTCTAGTGCCACCATATCTGTGTAGGAATCCAAGGATTCCTTAAATAGGGCCCCAGATGTGATAAGATTTACTTGAAATAAAAAAACGTGTCACAAAAAGAAATTTTAAATTATTGATATGAATTTTAGGATTCATCTTTATATTGTTCAGTGACAGTTTGTAGTGGACTTATAAGAGCAGTTCATGCAAGAAATCACCATTATTACTCAATTCATTTTTTGTGACTTGCTACATGTATCTATTGTTGCTGTTATGAGAGTAGTAGAAACACTGCAGAAAACTAGTATGTAATATAACATTCTATATTACATACATCATCATACTTTCCCAAATTCTGAGGACTAGGCTATGAACATCTTCAGGGAATAATGATTCTGTGTACACAGTATTATTATCTTACCTGTTCTACCTGGCTGGCTTCAGTTTCCTGTCAGCATAGTGATACTGGGATAGTAAGAATTTTTATATTATATGAAGTGATCAGCTGACTGTATGTCTGAACTTCCTAAGCAGAAAAGTTTCAATGTGCAATCAGTTATCAATTCTATGTCTGTCTGGAGCTTGGCAATTACTAATTAAGTGGTCAAGGCAAGTCATATACTGAAGTCTAAGATCAAAGCAAAAGGGACTATGAAGACAATACAGAGAGACATGGTTTATTCAGGGCCTCTGTTGCAATAGTTAATGCAATCAAAGTTACAATGCCCTTTCAAACAAGCTTTGTACAGCCTCCTCAAATATCCAAAATTACAAAAGAGGGGGAGCATTGCAAACAGTACAGAGTTATTTACTATTCAAGAAACTATTGTTCCTTTGGCATACAAATGAGAATAGACACATTCTCACACCACCAACTTTTTGCACATAATACAGATTCCCTGAGCACCTCTTGTGTTTCAGGTCACTGGAATGCTAAGCTTTTGAACAGCCAGTATGTCCTAAGTAAAAAACACTATTGATAACCCATCCAGTGTTAACTGTGTCTTCACTGGCACTTACCTACACAGTTAGAAAGAGCAGTTGGTCCTGGATACTATTTTTAAAGAATCATAATGAATCACATATGTTACTTTGTTTATGCATGGAATACAGTGAGGTGTGCCACTGTAGTCTACCTATGTGAGACATCTCTGACTGGCCCTAGTAATCCATTGATGATTCTTTCCTTAATCAATTATCATTATGATCTTTCTAGTTCTATTTATGCTCTTCCTGTTCAAAGAATAAGCTTTATCTTCTCTTGCATTTATTTATGTATTTACATTGCTACAAAGTGAAGTAAAAGAGAAGATAAACATTGGTTTCTGTCACCAGTTCCTGAGCTAGAACTCCTAAAGCCCATGCAATTTCCATAGTGATAAGAGCAGTAGGAATATCTTTTGTTCTAATATTTTGTCTTTGCTCCAGGTTCTTGACAGCAATCCTAAATTCCTTGGAATATACTAGTTGATAGGAATGCCTTTTCTTATTACAAGACAGCTTTGGTGAATTACTGAATAGCTTCAGGGTGGGGCTGGTCACCGAAGACCAAGCCAATACTAGACATTTCAATTTTTTCATAACATTATCCATCCTCCAAGGAAGGAAGAGGGGATGAAAACTGACCTAATGATTGGTTATGCCCACATAATGTTGCCTTCATAACAATTCCAAAATTATGGAGTTAGGACAGCTTCTGAATTGTTGAGTACATTTACAGGCTGGGAGGGTGGTCTACTCCTACTCCACAGGGACAGAAGTTTCTATAATTGGAACCTATCAGGGTCTAGCCTATGTGTTCCTGTACCTGATTGTTCTTTGTATGCTTTCAGCTAACCTTTGAAATAAAGCAACAGCAATAAGTAGTTTCCTTGGATGCTATAAGTTACAGTAGCAGAGACTTGAAATTGAAGAGGCATTTGTGAAAACCTCCAATTTGCAGCTAAAAGGGATAGAAATTGTGGGTAACCTGGAGACACACTGCTTTCAATTGGTATCTGAAGTGTGGTGAGGGGGTCTTGTGGAGCTGAGTTATTTATTTGTGTGCTAAAGCAAACTCTGGTTAAGATCAGAATTGAATTGAACTTTAGAGCACCTACCTGGTGTCAGACAAGTGGTTAATATGAGGGAAAAACAAGTATGTACTGTCAGGCATATTCTCTATGGCATTATAGAAAAACCCTACAGGTGGGGAGCCAGGGGCTTGAACCGGGATCCTTACGCCAGTCCCTGTGCTTTGTGCCACATGTGCTTAACCCCCTGTGCTACCACCTGACTCCCTAGTGATGGAATTCTAACCTATATAACTATAAAGTAATAAATGTGTGCTGTTTAAAACTACTATTTGTGGTGATTTGTGGTCACAGTCATAGAAAACTAACACGGCAAAAAAAAAAAAAAACTTTTGTCAAGTTAGTTCCTCTGAAAGCCAACTTACCTCTGGGCAAAACAGAGAGACTCATAATTATTTTTACTTGACAAAGTCATACTCAATTTATCTGGGGGAAATATTTATTATTTAAGTCACAGAAACTGAGATCTATAATAATAGCGAATTCAGTAAGAGGCATTCTTGTCTCTTTTACACATATTTTAAAAATCTAAGCTATCACAGGCCCAGGTTCTTTCTGTCTTGTTGAATCATCATGCCACTGACTATCATTACATGATAGTCAACACATTACATGATATCAACACACCTCACTACTACATCCTCAGTCTAGTTAGAAGATGAGTGTGGAAGAGTGGCAGATAGAACTCTTCTCTTAAAAGGTGTACAATTCACATGCAATTCTCTAGCACGATGCACATGTCTACACAACTAAGCAAGAGAGAATGAGTAGCCCTCTGCCAGTCTAAATATTCAACCCATATCTGTCATCTTGGAAGAACTACTGTAGTGTCCAGTGGAAAGGATGGGGATACAAAAATTAGGTGGTAGGGATGGTGAAGAACTATACACCTATGATAAAATAATTTTGTAAGTCAATATGAAGTCATCATAATTAAAATAACAAAATGATAGATAGATAGGTAGGTAGATAGATAGATAGATATAGATAGATAGATGATAGGCATATTGTTATAGCAATGAGAGTCCTAGTCAGGGAGTCCTGAGATTCCCACACAGACATGATGGGCCTAGACTTCAAACAGAACCCTCTCTCCACTCTCACTGGTCATCTCCATCAGGAACAACATAATAGGTCCCGTTTGTAGGCCCCTATAGGACCTTGCCCTCAATGTGGATCAATAATGGTAGAGAATGTTCAATTCTCCAAAAAGAGGTTGGACAACATACTCTGCTTACTGCCCTAGGAAGATGGGTCCTGAAATTAGTGCAGCCTGGAATGTTTCTAGCCATGACCACAGAATATGAGTTCAGACCTACATGGATGCAGAGGTTACATAGACTCCTGAGCTGAATATGGACCTCAGATCAAATCTATGGGGGTTTACAGTTAACAATAGTTTAAAAATAATTTTTATTAGATTTGTTTATTGGATAGAGACAGCCAGAAATTGAGAAAAAGGGGGAGATAGAGAGGGAGAGAGGCAGAGAGACACCTGCAGCCCTGCTTCACCACTCATGAAGCTTTCCCCCTGCAGATGGGGATGCAGTTAACAATATTTATATACTCCTCCCGCCCCATGTTTGGGAGCTACTCTCTTCCCTGATCCGGCTTTCTAGTCCTTTTTTCGACTATGACACCATCTCCCCAGACAATAACCTGGGTCCACGCATGCAAAAGCTACTGAAGTCATGGGCTCTTTGGAATATACCTAAAATAGACCTACTAGCTTTTTCCAAAACGGAGACCCCAAATCTTCATCTGCAATATTTCTACCTTTAGGTTCATGATTAGTCAGCAATTTGTTCTGCTTTATATCTTAACTCTTTTTCAGCCACCAGGTTCCAGATGATACCGTGATGCCACTGGATTTCCCTGGGCAGACAACCTCCAACATGTGTTTTGGAACCCCACCTCCCCAGATCCCTGCCCCACTAGGGAAAAAGAGAAGACAGGATGGGAGTATGGATCGACCTGTCAACATCTATGTTCAGTGGAGAAAATTACAGAAGCCAGACCTTCCACTTTCTGCACCCCACAATGATCCTGGGTCCATACTCCCAGAGGGATAAAGAATAGGGAAGCTATCGAGGGAGGGAATTGGATATGGAGCGCTGGATGTGGACATTGCGTGGAAAGATACCCCTCTTATCCGGTAGTCTTGTCAATATTACCATTTATAAATAAAAAATAAAAATAAAAGAAATAAGAATCAATGCATATATGTGACCTTGGGGGAATCACTGCAGTTTCCATTGGAGGGAATGGGGACACAGAACTCTGGTAGTGGAAATGGTGTGGAACTGTACACCTGTTAGCTTACAATTTTATAAACTAATATCAAATCACTAATAAAAAATAAAAGTAAAAAAAATATTCTATTTGGATGGAACAAGTTCAAATATGGGAGACCAATAGTTTTTCCTTTCATATACTCAGTTATGTTCATGTGTCAGTTCTACTCAGTTATATTCATGGCTTTTATGCTTATAAATATATATTGTTCTTGTCTTCTTTAAGTCTTTGAAATAAGTATTAAGGTCAGAATTATTTTTTATTTTCTGCTTTGCCCTAGTTAAAGTGGGAGAATGAATGAATTATCGGCACACAAACATGACTAGATTCTTGTTTGTTTGCTTGTTTTGTCACCCCTGGAATTCATTGCTTTCAGTCAACTTTTTCAGGTAGAGAGAGACAGATGCAGAAGGAGAGGGGAAAGGTTGTAAGTTTACTCCAGTTTGTTGAGGGCAGGGTTTGAACCTGTGTCTTGTGTATGGTAAAGCAGAAACCCTCCCAAGTGACTTACATATCACAGTCAGTGACTATATTTGGAAGTTTATATCTAAGTTTAGTTATCCTCTGATTGTTAGAGGTCACTCCTGAGTGGAGTCATTGACTCCCTGGATTTTATTCCATATCTTAAGCTCCTTCTGAGTTTCCTCCTCTCCCTCCTCCTCTTTCCTGCCTGCAACTCCTTCTGACCTTATCCGTCTCCTCCTCTCCTCCTCCTGCTATTTGTAGCTTTCTAGCCTTATAAACAGTTTCTTCTGTGTATCCTCAACTCAAGATACATCTCCCTCAGTTTTCTTGCTGTCAGTATCCTGTCTGAACCACACCTAAAACAGGAAAACTTCCTTCATATGTACTTCTGTCCCTCATCAGCTACTTTTCTGTTTTCTACCATAACAAATTACCAGGAACTCAGTGGTTTAGCACAAAATCACTTTTATCTTATAGTTCCATAGGCTAGAAGTCCAATATAGATCTACTGGGATGTCCTTGATTCATCTGAGAATTTCTTGAGAGAGTATGTTCCCTTGCATTTTTTTTTTTACTTCTAAAGGTTTCTCATATTACTTACTTTATGGCCCTCTTTCTCCAGCCTTTAAAACCAAGTCACATCCCCACACTGAAGCCCTCTAAGATCTTCCATAATCAACTCACCCTGTGACTCTCTACTCCAGCCTCATTCATCCATTTTAAAAAATGAGTTTTTTTTCTGAGCCTGACATCTGATATGCAGGTAGAGCTAAGTTATTGTCTGGGGAGGTGATGTCATGGCTGCCAAAAGGACCAGAAAGCTAGATCAGGGAAGAGAGTAGCTCCCAAATATGGGAAAGGTGTATAAATATAATTGACTGTAAACCCAATCGATTTGATCTGATCTGGGGCCCATATTCAGCTCAGGAGCCTATGTAATCTCTGCATCCCTGTAGATCTGAGCTCACATTCTGTGGTCATGAGTAGCAACTTTCCAAGTTCCCAATTTCAGGAACCATCTTCCTAGGTGGAACACAGAGTATGTTGTCCAACCTCCCTTTGGAGGATGGAACATTCTCTGCTGTTGTTGATACATGTTGAAGTCAAGATCCTATGGGGGCCCACAAAGGAGTCTATTGTGTTGTTCCTGATAGAGATGACCAGTAACAATGGCTAGAGGGATTTATTTGAGGTCTAGACCCATCATGCCTGTTTGGGAATCTCAGGACTCCCTGACTAGGGCCCCAGTTGATGGTGTGGCCTGATAGTGACTAAAGAGTCATCATTAAATGATTCCAGTCTCTTGCCCTTATTCAGCTTTCGTAGTCCTCACTTTGATAAGATTAGCTTTGGAGTGAGTGAGGGAAGTGTAATAGGAAGTAAGTGAGGAGGGTATCTAAGTCTAAGTAGACCCCACCAATGTGTCCTGGAGCCCTACTTCCCCAGAACCCTGTTCCACTAGAGAAAGAGAGAGACAGGCTGGAAGTATGAATTGACCTGTCAATGTCCATGTTCAGGGGGTGGCAATTACAGAAGCCAGACCATCCACCTTCTGCACCCCATAATAACCTTGGTTCCATACTCCAAGAGGGATAAAGAATAGGTAAAGCTATCAGGAGAGGGGATGGGATACGGAGTTCTGGTGGTGGGATATGTGGAGTTGTACCACTCTTATCCTATGGTTTTTGTCAGTGCTTCCTTTTTATAAATAACAATTTTTAAAAATTTAAAAAATGAATTGTTTTGACTTTTCATGGCTTTTTTTTAAATCTCACAACTCCAGCATCATGTTATTGAGGAAATGTTTGTTCACAGGAGAACTGCTGTCACAATGGTACACTTCCTGAAGATAAGCATCAGTACATTTTACCTTCCCCAAACCCTCTCCTTGTTCAACTATAGGAACTTAGGTCTTCAACCTCCCTTTAGTTCTCCTTTCCCCTTCTGAGTTTCTTGATCTGCTGCAATATCTCACATTCATTGTTAAGGACACTTGCAAGTGTGTTGGATCCACCAGATAATTCAAGATAATCTTAGATCATGTGATCAACAACCCTAATTCTATCTGAAACCCTAATTCCTCTTTATTATATGTAACATCTTCTAGGAATTAGGATGTGGACACCATTCAGAGTGACATTATTTTGATTATCACATCCCTATTTTTATTCTTTTTCCATTATGACCAAAACCACAAATAAATATCTTATTTTTATCTACCCTGGGTTTTGCTCAACCTCTACTGTTAAACTGAGTCATTACTTGGCTCAAGGAGTTGTGCCTGAGAAATATGTCATCCTACTAATCATTACTTTACTTAACACATAATTATTTATTCATTTTGAACAAGTCATTAACGAATGAATCACCTTTCAGTACCAACCAAATATAATGGTATAAGGAAACAATTCTAACTGACACAATTAAGCTGTCTTGTACTTGACTAACAATTTTAACCACTGGGCTTTGAATTTTTACACACTGTGAACAGTTAGCAGCATCTATTAAAACATGGAACTCAACCTCACTTGGATTAATTTGTCGAGTCTTTGAAACAGAGACATTAGTGTAATCTGAAATTTGCAATTTTGGAAGCTATGCCTGAATATTCAGAACTATTCCTGAACGGAATAACAAATATGGAGACTGAGGATGGAATGAGTGGTCCTTAAAATATTTTTACATTCAAGTCAAATGACTAAACTTCAAACACATTTCAAAGGCCTAGAGAAGAGGGGTTTGGTAGTAAAAAAAAAAACATGGAAAGTGTAGATAGTTTCTATCGCTAACTTGGAGAAACTTAACTTTGATGTCTTCAAGTTTTATTGTTTCCAGGACAAGAAGAAAGATACTTGGCGCCAACCACCTGCGTGTTAATCAAAGCCAGGAAAGCAAATCTTGCTCCTCCTAGAGTTGATAGTCAATTTGAGAGTATGGCCCCCTTGTTTGCAACTCTGTCATAGTTTGCATCTGATAGGACTGAGTTATGGAATGAGTTGGCCTGGATGTTCTCCAAGACCCTGTTGGGCTGTGCCCATCTGGGGTTGAGTGACACAGTCTTACTCAACTGACAGCCACTGCTCTGCCCTTGGATGGCCCCAACCTCTGCTGTACTCCAGAACCAAGTCGTCTCTGTGGCCTGGGTTGTGGTTTTACATTGTACTTCCCTCTTCCTTCCTGAAAGATGAATCAGACTGACATGACTCTTGCCGTCCTCTGAGGGAATGGAGTAAATTTGTGTGTGCCTATGGGTGTGCCTTTTCCCAAGAACTGGTCATTTATGATGAATCTATCTTATCAAGCAGAGTCCATGCTTTATTTTCCCAGCTAGAAAGTGACAAGCCTGTGGTCTACTTACTAGTACTTTATTCCATTTATATTAATAATGTAGCATTGTGTCTTAGTCTGTTTGGATCACTATAACAAAAATGACACAAACTGGCTTCATATTAAACACACACACACACACACACACACACACACACACACACACACACACTAAAAGCATATATTTTGTATAGTCTTTGAGGCTGGAAAGTCCAAGGTAGAGATATCTACAAATTCAGTGTCTGTCTAAAGCCTGTTTCCTTGTAGACTGTGACTTCTTACGGTGTCCTCACTTGGTGGAAGGGACAAAGGACCACTCTGGGATGTTTTTCATAAAGGCACTAATCCCATTCATGAATGCTTTGACCTCATGACCTATTCAATACCCACCTCAATGCACCATCACATCAAGACTAGTAGTCAACACTTGAATTTTGGGTAGAGGGAACAAAATTCAGTCTATAGCATGAAAGATCCATAAATAAGAACTCTTCAAATAAGATTTGGGAGTTCAAAACTTCACCTATAAGAGTGCATGAGTTGGATGGGTAAGTGCATGAGTATGTACATCATTCTGATAAGAGTGTCTAGGAATCATCAGATTTAGCAGAAAAGGATAAGACTAAATACTGTGTTTCCATTATCTAGGAGTACATCCATTAATTCCATCCACTGACTAAGATAGCATGGAGAGCAAAACAAACAACACAACTAGCATAAATAGTTTGAAACATTTTTTATGTATATTTATTTATTTATTATTTTTATTTATAAAAAGGAAACACTGACCAAAACCATAGGATAAGAGGGGTACAACTACACACAATTCCCACCACCAGAATTCCGTATCCCATCCCCTCCCCTGATAGCTTTCCTATTCTTTATGCCTCTAGGTGTATGGACCCAGGGTCATTATGGGGTGCAGAAGGTGGAAGGTCTGGCTTCTATAATTGCTTCCCCGCTAAACATGGGCATGGACAAGTCGATCCATACTCCCAATTTGTTTCTCTTTCCTCAGTGGGGCTGGGCTCTGTTGAAGTGGGGCTCCAGGACACATTGGTGGGGTCGTCTGCCCAGGAAAGTCCAGTTGGCATCATGTTAGCATCTGGAGCCTGGTGGCTTCAAAAAAGAGTTAAGACATAAAGCAGAACAAGTTGTTGACTAGTCATGAACCTAAAGGCTGGAATAGTTCAGATGAAGAGTTGGGGGTCTCTGTTTTGTAGATAGTTAGTAGGCCTATTAGTTATATTCCAAAGGACCTGTGGCTATACTAGTTTTTTTTTTCTTTTTTATCCCTAAGCCTGAAATCTGATGTGCAGGTGGATCTAAGTTATTGTCTGGGGAGATGATGTCATGGCTGGGAAAAGGACCAGAAAGCTGGATCAGAGAAGAGAGTAGCTCCCATATATGGAAAATGTGTATAAATATTGTTGACTATAAACCCCATTGATTTGATGTGATCTGGGGCCCATATTCAGCTCAGGAGTCTATGTGACCTCTGCATCCCTATAGATCTGAGCTCACATTCTGTGGTCATGAGTAGCAACTTTCCAAGTTCCCAATTTCATAACTTACCTTCCTCAGGTAGAACATAGAGTATGTTGCCCAGCCTCCCTTCAGAGGATGGAACATTCTCTGCTGTTGTTGATACACGTTGAAGTCAAGATCCTATGGGGGCCCCACAAAGGAGTCTATTGTGTTGTTCCTGATAAAGATGACCAGTAACAATGGCTAGAGGGATTTATTTGAGGTCTAGACCCATCATGCCTGTTTGGGAATCTCAGGACTCCCTGACTAGGGCCCCAGATGATGGGGTGGCCTGATAGTGACTAAAGAGTCATCATTAAATGATTCCAGTCTCTTGCCCTTATTCAGCTTTTACAGTCCTTACTTTGATAAGGTTAACTTTGGAGTGAGTGAGGGAAGTGTACTAGGAAGTAGGTGAGGAGGGTATCTAAGTCTAAGTAGACACTATTTCATTAGGAACTTTGCAGTGTCTTTTTAGGCCTTTCTACTTGCTTGCTGCATATTACTGACTCACTGCAGACTATTGTGTACTTTTGCTTTCAGGTATATATTTTGCCCTAGTTTATGGATACATGTGAACATATGCCCTGTCTCATGGGACCTGTTCTATGTCTAGGTTTTGGGACTTTGTTAGGAAGTGAACCACCTGAAATGGAATTAGAGAATCCTATGAAAGGAAAGTAATGAGGGTGAAGGGTTGACATTCCACACTTGATGTCTCTGGACACAGTCTGAAGTGAAACATGCTGAGCTGGTACTCGTTGTATTGATTAGTTTGGGATCAGCGATACAATATCATTTCATATGAATTAAGAGAAGAATGCAGGAAAGTGAGTCCTACCCTAGAGGTTCCAGGACTGGGGGAAATAAGGCTCTATAGAGGAAACAGGAGGTACCTGCTGTCTTAGGGTTTAAGTAGGCAATAGATAGTCATTGCTATAATTAAATTGTTTGGTAATTGGGTTAACTTTGAAAATCCCATTGTTAGGATTTGCTATATTATACAGAACATCACCATAATTTATGTCCTTTGACATTATTTGTATATAGCTGTAACTAACACCATCAGTTGCTTCTGTTATCCCTGGTCTAAGATTTTAGGAGAGTCAGTATTTCAAAGACACAGCCTATGGTCTGTGCATTAAAAAGTTTGAGACATTCAATCAATTTTACCCTCTAATATTAATTGAATAGTGATTTATATGACTGCAAGTTAATAGGAGTATACATAAATACCATTCCTACCACCAAAAGTCTGTGTTCCATATAGTTTGAAACATTTAATAGCAACTATTATGTAGTAGAAGTCCTCTTGACCAGTGAAATCTTAACCGACTCTTCAAATTAACCAATGTTTTGTATTTCAGCTGTAAAACACATGCACAAATGCCTCCAGTCTGTGTTCTGCACTCACTCATTTTTTTTGTTCCACCTACCCATAAACATAACATTACAAGAATGAGTGCTGTCTATTGTCCCTTATGTTCATGCCAAGATATTGGATTTCTGTGATTTGGTTAAAATAAAAAATAATCAAATATGACTGTTTAAAGAAAGTTGTATTCCTTATGAATTCCTTATTAAGGCAATTTCATTTTTTCCATAACTGTAGAACTTTAAAGAAACTATGAAGAAGTTTCTGCACTATGATTGCATGACAGGTATCTTTCAATTTCTTGAAAAAATTTTTTAAAAACTTAAAAAAAAACCCTGGAAATTAAAGAAGAATGTGGCTTGTGTAAGCAGAGAAATACTTAGGGAAAATCCTTTATTCTTTTTAAAAAGATTGTGGGAATTCATGTTAAGTTACATGTTCTCTGTTAAAATTAAAAGCTTTGAAAACATGCATTATTTTAAATTTTTTTAATAATGCCAACAAATCCGTTGGATAAGAGGGGTACAATTCCACACAATTCCCATCACCAGAGTTCTGCACCACATCCCCCCATTGGAAGCTTCACTATTCTTTATCCCTCTGGGAGTATGGATCCAGGATCATTATGGGGTGCAGAAGGTGGAAAGTCTGGTTTCTGTAATTGCTCCTCTGCAGGACATGGGCATTAGCAGGTCGATTCATACTCCCAGCCCTTTTTTATCTTTTCCTAGCAGGGCAGGGTTGTGTAGAGGTGAGGTTCCAAGACACATTGGTGAGGTTGTCTGTCCAGCAAAGTCAGGTTGGTATCATGGTAGCACCTGCAACTTGGTGGCTGAAAAAGAGTTAAAATATAAAGCAGAAGAAATTGTTTAATGATAGGAACCTAAAGATAAGAATATAGCAATGCAATTTGCAGTCTCTATTTTAGAAAAAGCTAGGAAGTCTATTTTAGGTATATTCCAAAGGGCCCATGATTTACGAATTTTTGCCTGAGCCCGATATCTAACGTGCAGGTGGGCTCAAGGTATTGTCTGGGGAGATGTGTCCCATCCCCTCCATTGGAAGCTTTCCTACTCTTTATCCCTCTGGGAGTATCAGCTACCCAATTTTTAAAAATTTTATACACCACTCCAGTCACCAAAGGTCTGTGTCTCCATCTTCATTCCCACAGATAACTACTGTAGTTCTCTCACAGTCTTGGAATTAGATTAGATTTTTTTTAACTTTTATATAATCAATTGTATATTTCGGCACATGAGTGAAAATATTCTGTAGTTATCCTTCATCTCATTACTTGCTTCACCAAGCATAGTCTTCTCTAATTCCATCAACTTTATTGCAAAGGACACAATATCATCTTTTTTGATTGCTGAACAATATTCTGTTGAGTATATGACCCATAATATTTTTATCATGGATTCTACTGAACTTTCCTGACATGATTCTTGTCATATGCCAGTCACATGTATATGACACTTCCATAAGCTCTACCACTATAGGTAGCCTTTTGCCCTCATGCAAAAAAGCCTATCATGTGATTGCTTGATAGCACCATTACTACTGGCCTAACCTTGATTCTACTCTGGTTGATTTTTAATACCTTAAAGTTTCATAAATGTCAGTACCTAAGCTAATCAATATTATTAACAATTAATTATTATTACCACATCTTATAATTGGTCATTATATAGTATAATGGTCCAGAAAGGTGATACAGAATCATCTGGTCAAAAGAATGAGAAATGGGATAAGACTCCATAAGACAGGGTAAAGGATATAAGATGAAAGTTATGCTAAAAAACTTCTATGCATGAAAATTCAAGGTTCCAGATTTAATCTCTGATCCTGCCACAAATCAGAGTTGAGCACTGCTGTGGCTGTAATAGAACAAATGAGTTTCTAGATGCTTACAAACTTCCCAAATTAAACAAAGAGGAACTAGAAAATAGAAAACAGGCCAATCACAGCTGAAGAAATTGAAAGTTACCAAAAAACTTCCCCACAATAAAAGTCCTGGTTTTATAAATGACTTATATGAAACCCTCAAGAAAATTGATACCTCTACTTTTAAAACTCTTCAAAATGATTGAAGACACAAAAATACTCCCTCCAGCTTCTATGAAGCCAACATCACTCTGATACCAAAAGCAGACAGGGATATATAAAAAAGAGAAAACTACAGACTGATATCTCTGGTGAACATAGTTGCTAAAATATTGAACAAAATTCTAGCCAAACTGATACAGCACTATATTAAAAAGACTGTTCATCATGATCAAGTTGGGTTTATCCCAGGAATGCAAGTTTCGTTTAATATATGTAAATCAATTAATGTGAGCCACCACTTCAATAGAAGAAAGATCAAAATCCACATGATTATACATACAGAAAAAGCCTTTGACAAAAATCAAACATCCCTTTATGATCTAAACACTAAAAAAGTGGGAATAGATGGAAAGAAAATTCCTTAAGATAGTGGAATCCATATACAGCAAACCTACAGTCAAGATCATACTCAAAGGTGAAAAACTGGAAGCATTTCCCCTCAGATCAGGTACTAGACAGGGCTGCCCACTATCACCATTACTATTCAACATAGTGTTGGAAGTTCTTGCCATAGCAATTAGGCAGGAATTAAAGGGATACAGATTGGAAGAGAAGAAGTCAAACTCTCCCTATTTGCAGATGACATGATAGTATATATAGAAAAACCTAAATAATCCAGCAACAAGCTTTTGGAAATTATCAGGAAGTATAGTAATGTGTCAAGATGCAAAATTAACATATTAAAGTCAGTAGCATTCTTCTATGAAAGCACTAAGTTAGAAGAAGAAATACAGAAATCAATTCCTTTTACTATAACAAAGCCACAAAATATCTAGGAATCAGCCTAACTAAAAAAAGTGAAAGAATTGTATAAAGAAAATTATGTGTCACTAGTCAAGAAAATAGAAAAAGACACAAAGAAGTGGAGAGATATTCCATGTTCATGTGGTGGAAGATTAACATCATCAAAATAAGTGTACTACCCAGACCCATATACAGATTCAATGCTATCCCCACCAAGATCCCAACCACATTTTTAGGAGAGTAGAGCAAAAGCTACAAATGTTTATCTTGAATCAGAAAAGACCTAGAATTGCCAAAATAATCTTGAGAAGAAAGAACAGAACTGAAGGCATCACACTCCCAAATCTCAAATTGTATTATAGGGCCACTGTGATCAAAACTGCTTGGTACTGGAACATGAATAGATGCACTGACCAGTGGAATAGGATTGAGAGCTCAAAAGTAAGCTCCCACACCTATGAACATCTAATCTTTGACAAAGGTGCCAGACTATTAAATGGGGAAAGGAGAGTCTCTTCAACATACAGTGTTGGAAAAATTGTTTTGAAACATGCAGAGGAATGAAATTGAACCACCATATTTCAGCAAACATGAAAACAAATTCAAATGTATCAAGTTCTTGGATGTTACACCAGAAACTATCAAAGACTAAGAGAAAAGTACTAACAGAACTCTTTTCCATATAAATTTTAAAGACATCTTCAATGAAATGAATCCAATTACAAAGTATACTAAATAGAAAATAATCCAATGGGACTACATCAAATTAAAAAGCTTGTACACAGTAAAAGAAACCACTACCCAAACAAAGAAACTTTCTCACAGAATTGGAGAAGATTTTTACAAGCCATATATCAGACAAGAGGTTAATAACCAAAACATACAAAGAGCTCACCAAACTCAGCAACAAGAAAACAAATGATCCCATCCAAAAATGCAGAGAGGGTATGAACAGAATATTCACCACAGAAGAGATGCAAAAGGTCAATAAACATATGAAAAAAAGTTTCAAGTCATCAATTGTCAGAGAATTGCAAATAAAGACAACAATGAGATAACGCTTTACTTCTGTGAGAATGTCATACTTTAGAAAAGGTAGTAGCAACAAATGCTGGAGATGTTGTAGGGGAAAAGGAACCCTCCTGCACTGCTGGTGGGAAAGTAAATTGGTCTAACCCCTGTGGAGAGTAGTCTGGAGAATTCTCAGGAGACTTGAAGTGGACCTACCCTATGACTGCACAATCCCTCCCCTGGGATATGTCCTAAGGAACCAAACATATCCATTCAAAAAATAGTGTATACCTATGTTCATAGAAGCATATTTTGTAATAGCCAAAACCTGGAAGCAACCCAGGTATCCAACAACTGATGAAAGGCTGAGTAAGTTGTGGTCTATATAGATATGGAGTACTGCTCAGCTATTAAAAATGGTTCATTCACCTTCTTTTACCCATCTTGGATGGAACTTGGAGGAATCATGTTAAGTGAAATAAGTCAGAAACAGAAGGATGAATATGGGATGATCTCACTCATAGACAGAAGTTGAAAAACAAGATCATAAGGGAAAACACAAAGCAGAACTTGGATTGGAGTTGGTGGGGAGGGTTAAGGTCCTGGAACATGATGGCAGAGGAGGATCTAGTGGGGTTGTATTGTTATGTGGAAATGTTAAGCATGTACAAAACTATTGTATTTTACTGTCGACTATAACCATTAATCCCCCAATAAAGATATTTAAAAGAACAACTATAAAACAAATAATGAATTTTAAAAATTTTTATTTATAAAATGGAAATATTGAAAAGACCATAGAATAAGAGGGGTACAGTTCCTGCCACCAGAACTCTGTGTCCGATCCCCTCCCTTAAAAGCTTTCCTATTCTTTATCCCTCTGGGAGTAAGGACCCAGGATCATTATGGGTGCAGAAGGTGGAAGGTCTGGCTTTTATAATTGCTTCCCCGCTGAACATGGGCATTGGAAGGTCGATCCATGTTCCCAGCCTGTCTGTCTCTTTTCCTAGTGAGATAGGAGTTTGGGTAGGCGGAGCTCCAGGACACATTGGTGGGGTCATCTGATTAGGGAAGTCAGATTGTCATCATAGTAGCATCTGGAATCTGGTGGCAGAGCAATGAAGCTGAAAGGTTGATATTCCACACCTGTCATCTCTTGACAGTCTAAAGTTAAGCATGCCAAGGTGGTTCTGGTTGCATTGATTAGGCTGGGATCAGCAGTTGCAGTGAATTGAGAATTCATGGAGTGAATGAATGAATGGTGTAAACTGAGGGAAACGTACAACAAAGCGAGCCCTGCTCTAGAGGTTTCAGGAGTGGGATAAATATGGGCTTTATGGAGAATGGAAAAGGTTTCTGGTTTCTTAGGGTTTAAGAAGGCAAGAGATAGTTATTGCCATACCCAAATTATTTGGCAATTCGGTTAACTTTGAAAATCCTATTGTTAGGATTTGCTGTATCATACAAGACCTCACCATAATTTATGCCTTTTAATTCTATTTATATATAGCTGTATCTTATACAGTAATGCCACCAATTGCTCCTGTTCTCCCTGGTCTAAGCTTTTAGGAGATTTAATGTTTCAAAGAAAAAGTCATTGTTAGAAATGTATTATCAATTTGAGTGCACTGTTAAAATTCAATCTGATTACCAAATTGTAGTCATAAGTGCTTAGACTGAAGGAACATATACTCAGAGCTATGGTCTATGCCTCAAAAGTTTGAGACATTCAATCCATTTTACCCTTCTCATATTAATTAAATACTGATTTGTGAGACTATAAGTTAATAGGAATGTATATTAACCCTATTCCCACCACCAGAGGTCTGTGACCATCTCCCCTGACCCCTAGTAAAGCTGGACCTCTACCCTCACCCTCCACCCAGAGATTTTTACTTTGGTGCCATACTCCAAAGTCAGTCAGATTCTGCTTTGAGTTTCCCTTTCTGTTCTTCTTTCTCAATTTCTGTTTATAAGTGGGATTCTCCCATACTAGTCTTTGTCTTTCTGACTTATCTCACTTAACATAATTTCTTCCATCCAAGATGGGTCAGAGAAGGTAGGTTCATATGTTCATTATTTTTTTTTCAAAATTTAAAAAAATATTTATTTATTTATTTATTTTTTTTCCCTTTTTGTTGCCCTTGCTGTTTTTTTTTTGTTGTTGTAGTTAGTATTGTTGTTGTTGTTGCTGGATAGGACAGAGAGAAATGGAGAGAGGAGGGCAAGACAGAGAGGGGGAGAGAAAGATAGACACCTGCAGACCTGCTTCACCACCTGTGAAGCGACTCCCCTGCAGGTGGGGAGCCGGGGGCTCGAACCGGGATCCTTCACTGGTCCTTGCACTTTGCGCCACATGTGCTTAACCTGCTGCGCTACCGCCGAACTCCCAGGTTCATTATTCTTAACAGCTGCATAGTATTCCTTTGTGTATATATAACACAGCTTTCTCAGCCATTCATCTGTTGATGGGCACCTGGTTGCTTCCAGGTTTTACAACAGTATATTAAAAAGATTGTTCATCATGATCAAGTGACTTTATTCCAGAAACAAAAGGCTGGTTCAATATACATAAGTCAATGTCATTCACTACATCAATAAAAGCAAAACCAAAAACCACATGATTATCTCAATAGATACAGAGAAAGCTTTTGACAAAATCCAACACTTGTTCATGCGCGAAACATTACAAAAATGGGAATAGATGGAAAATTAATTAAGATAGTGGAGTCCATATACAGCAAACCTACAGCTAACATCATACTCAAGGGACAGAAACTGAAAGCATTCCTCTTCTGACAGGACTAGTCAGGGATGTCCAGTATCATCATTATTCTTCAACATAGTATTGGAAGTTTTCGCCAGAACAATCAGGTAAGAGAAAGGAATCAAAAGAATACAGATTGGAAGGGAACAAGTCAAACTCTCCCTATTTGCAGATGATATGATTTTATACATAGAAAAACCTAAAGAATGCAGCAGAAAGTTACTGGAAATTATTAGGCAATATAGTAAAGTCTCAGGCTACAAAAATCAATGTACAAAAATAAGTGGCATTTCTTTTTTTTTAAATAGAAATTCATTGATTTAATTTTCTTTATAGAGGTACAAAGTGAGTCAAATTTTCAAATGACCTTTGACTATGCACAATATATTGGTAGAGTAGACATTTACAACACTGGAATAGTTCTTTTTTTAATTAGAATATTACCTGCTTTAATTTTTTTATTTAAGAAAGGATAAATTAACAAAACCATAGGGTAGGAGGGGTACAACTCCACACAATTCCCACCACCCAGTCTCCATATCCCACCCCCTCCCCTGATAGCTTTCCCACTCTCTATCCCTCTGGGAGCATGGACCCAGGGTCACCGTGGGTTGTAGAAGGTGGAAGGTCTGGCTTCTGTAATTGCTTCCCCGCTGAACATGGGCGTTGACTGGTCGGTCCATACTCCCAGTCTGAAGTGGCATTTTTTAAAATATTTATTTATGTATTTATTCCCTTTTGTTGACACCTGTAGATCTGCTTCACCGCCTGTGAAGCGACTCCCCTGCAGGTGGGGAGCTGGGGGCTTGAACCGGGATCCTTAAGCTGGTCCTTGCGTTTGGCGCCACTTGTGCTTAATCCTCTGAGCTACCGCCCGACTCCCCCTGAAGTGGCATTTCTTTATGCAAACACTAAGTCCAAAGAAGAGGATATCCAGAAATCACTCTCATTCACTATTGTAGCAAAATCAATAGAACATCTAGGAATAAACCTAACCAAAGAAGTAAAAGACTTGTATACTGAAAATTATGAGTTGCTACTCAAAGAAATATAAAATGATACAAAGAAATGGAAAGATATCCCATGCTTATGGACTGGAAGAGTTAATATCATCAAAATGAATATTCTCCCCAGAGCAGTATACAAATTTAATGTGATACCCACCAAAGTCCCACCAAGTTTCTTTAAGAGAATAGACCAACCAAAAAGAGGTCTGTACTCCTATGTTCATAGCAGCACAATTCATAATAGCTAAAACCTGGAAGCAACCCAGGTGCCCAACACCATATGAGTGGCTGAGAAAGCTGTGGTATATATACACAATGGAATACTATGCAGCTATCAAGAACAATGAACCCACCTTCTCTGACCCATCTTGGACAGAGCTAGAAGGAATTATGTTAAGTGAACTAAGTCAGAAAGATAAAGATGAGTATGGGATGATCCCACTCATCAACAGAATCTGACTAAGAAGATCTGAAAGGGAAACTAAAAGCAGGACCTGATCAAATTGTAAGTAGGGCACCAAAGTAAAAACCCAGTGGTGAGGGGTAGGCATGTAGCTTCCTGGGCCAGTGGGGGGTGGGAGTGGGCGGGAGGGATGGGTCACAGCCCTTTGGTGGTGGGAATGGTGTTTATGTACACTCCTAGCAAAATGTAGACATATAAATCAGTAGCTAATTAATATGAGAGGGGGAAATCAATTGTATGTCTCAAAGTTTCTCAAAAGACAAACTGAATCTTTTTAATATATAGGCTATGTATTTGATATGCGGACTCTCTCAAAAGCCTAGACCAAGTAGATTAGAAGCTTCCAATAGCACAGCTATATACAAGATACTGGGTACTGTCCAGCAAACCATAACAAAGGGACTTTTCAAAGTTAACCCAATTAACAAATAATGTGATGATAATATTAACTATTGATTGTCTTTTTGAACCCTAAGACAGCAGGAACCTCACATCTTCACTATAGAGCCCCTACTTCCCCCAGTCCTGGAACCCTTGGATAGGGCCCACTTTCCTGTATGCATCTCCCAATCCAAACCAAATAACATTGCATCTGCCGATTACAACCTAACCAAAGCAACGATTGCTACCTCAACATGCTTCACCTCAGAATGTATCCAGAGACTTCACGTGTGGAATGACAACCCTTCAGCTTCATTACTCAGGTGAGACCTTTCCTTTAATAGTACACTCTAATTTCATCTCAGGTAGTTCACTTTCTAACAAAGTCCCATAACCTAGATATACACCAGTTTCTATGAGAGAGAGCTTATGTGCACACGTATTCATAAACTACTGCAAAATATATACCTGAAAGCAGGACTACACTAGAGTTTGCAGTGAGTACCTCCCTAACACTTCCTCTCCACTATTCCAAGCTTGGGATCCATGATTGCTCAACAAACTGTTTGGCTTCATATGTTAACTCTCTTTTCAATCACCAGGTTCCAGATGCCACCAGGATGCTGGCTAGGCTTCCCTGGATTGAAGACCCCACCAATGTGTCCTGGAGCTCAGCTTCCCCAGAGGCACACCCTACTAGGGAAAGAGAGAGGCAGACTGGGGGTATGGACCGACTAGTCAACGCCCATGTTCAGCGGGGAAGCAATTACAGAAGCCAGACCTTCTACCTTCTGCAACCCTCAATGACCCTGGGTCCATGCTCCCAGAGGGATAGAGAATGGGAAGGCTACCATGGGAGGGGGTGGGTTATGGGGATTGGGTGTTGGGAATTGTGTGGAGTTGTAACCCTCCTACCTTATGCTTTTGTTCACTAATCCTTTCTTAAATAAAAAATTTAAAAAAAAAAGAAATGTAAAAAAAAAAAAGAGAATAGAACAAAAAGTACAATAATTTATATGGAACCAGAAAAGAACTAGAATCGCCAAAACAATCTTGAGGTAAAGAAACAGAAATGGAGGCATCACACTCCCAGATCTCAAACTACATTATAAGGCCAGAGTAATCTAAACAGCCTGGTTCTGAAACAAAGATAAGTACACAGACCAGTGGAATAGAACTGAAAGCCTAGAACTAAACTCCCACACTTACGGACATCTAATTTTTGATAAAGGGGCCCCAATTACTAAATGGAGGAAGGAGGCTCTCTTCAGTAAATGGTGCTGAGAAAACTGGGTTGAAACATGCAGAAGAATGAAACTGAACCACTTTATCTCACCAAATGGATCAAGGACCTGGATGTTAGACCAGAAACTATTGAATATTTAGAGGAAAACATTGGTGGAACAGTTTCCCACATAAATGTCACGGGCATCTTTGATGATACAAACCCAATTGCAAGGAAGACTAAAACAAAAACAGATCAATGGGACTACAAATGGTGAATCTTACCCCAGACACCACAAAGGAAAAGAACACAGTTTCAAGTATACTATTTTTCAGCATAGGGAACTATCTTATGAAAATAAAAAAGTAGAAGCATTTAAGTATCACACTCAACCATAGTAACTATCAACATTTCATATGTTTCAATTGGACACTAATTATGAACATTGGCTGGATTTCACAAAATCTTTTATGGATATAATATTGATTTAAAGACTCCCTACCTCACTAAACTTGGTTAAATACCTTCTCAAATAAGCTGAACATAATTTCAAACACCAGGACAAAGTAATTAGATTTCAGTAAATTTCATAGAATCAACGTTTTAAAGGTAATTGCAATGAGTCCTGGCTTTTTTTTTTTTTCACTCTTTTGGTACCACTTCAGTACTAATGCCCTACTACTGACCCAGGTATGAAATTCCTTAGCATGTTCTTACCTTACTACTTATTGGGAGGACTGGCTTTTATGTGACCATTCTTACTGCTTATTTTGGTTGCAGCCTCTTGTATTGAGAACAAGATAGGCGTTCTAAACAGGACTCAAACTTCACCAACATTGTGCCCATAGACTTCAATTTCCGAACCTCTTCCCAATTCAAATGCACATGAGGGCTTATGCTTTTAACTAATTATTTTAATTTGAGTTGCATTTCTTTCTTCTTGAGGGTAAAGTAATTATGTTTAAATTTTTTGACCGATTTGCAATTTCTTGTAGTGACAAAAGAAGCAAGAAAAAAATCATCAAGTCAAGTCAAGGCTATATCGTCAAGACTATATATTCAAATGACTATGCAGTTATAAAAAACAGAGAGTCTCATATGTTAGCTGTGCTCCAAATGTTGTACACAGCATCATAATATTCAGTATCTCCCAGGGGTCAAAGGTCATTCTTCACCTTAGTGTCTACAAAGTGACTGTGGGTATGGGTGTGGGTGTGGGTGTGTGCTAAATGTCCCCATTTGTATTTCTTCCCAGGGGATTTGCTCTTCTGTATGTGATTGCCCAACTTGAATAAAGTGATGCTTTGAATCAAGTTGTTTTTTTTTTCCTTAACCGAGAAACCAAAGACAGACCACAGTTAACAATAGTCTTAAAAATAACAACTTGGCAATAATTATCACATGTTTCTTTATTACGGGAAATGTATACCAAATGTCGCCTTGCATTTAAACCTGAAAAGTGGGCCGTGTGGCCAGACTATTACACCAGAGGCTATTTAGAAAGGGCAGGTTTTCCATGACTGGCAACTGTTGGTCTTAGAACTCCATCTGTTCTTGACTTAATTTTCACATGTAACTATTAGCACAGGTGCTATTGGTTAATATTATAGAAGCAAATGTGACTGCCATGTAAACTTTAGGATATGAGCAAATCATTCAAATCCCTCCGGTCTGACAACTCTTCCACTATGAGTGAGGAACTAAGAAAAACTTTCAAGAATTGTATCTTGTGGCCTTCTAGTCCTTGAAACAAGAGACATGGATTTAATTTCAAGAGCCCTTGAACACAGAAGGCCTTTCACAATGCCCCCCACCTATTCACTGTCCTGAAATGTACTCTAGTCTAGTCACATACTGCAGGAGACATCTAAACTGCTTACATAATTTGTGCAGGGAGGTAATATAAAATGAAAATGCAGAACCCTTGCTTTTAAAAAATCCAGGAACAGATGTTAATAACAACACTAAGATATAAAGCTTTTTTCTTTCTTTTGAAGTTTCTCTTACCAAAAGGAATCTATACATTTGATTCAATTCCTAGGGAGATCCCACTGACATTTTCTTTTCAAGGAAATTGACATCATACATTAACCACTAAACATCAGCAGAAATGAATTATTTCAGATCTTATTTTTAATATCTTTATTTATGATTGGATAGAGACAGAGAGAAATTTAGAGAAGGGGAGATAGGGAGATAGAGAAACACCTGCAGCCCTGTTTCACCACTCGTGAAGCCTTCCCCCTGCAGGTGGGGACCAGGGGCTTGAACCTGGGTCCTTGTACACTGTAGTGTGTGAACTTAACCAGGTGCACCACCACCTGGCCCCCTCAGATCTTATTTTTTAAATTTTTCCTCCTTTTATCTTATTTTAAATTGCACTTACAGATGCATAACCCATGTTGGGAGATACGATGTTGTTTGAAATTGTCAAGAGACTATTTGGGGAATTTTGAGAGGTAAGAGAGTTCATGTGGGAACATCAATCTGGAAAACCCCTAAGTGCATTTCATGCAGTTGTTCAATAACATGGCCTCCCAAACCGGATAGACAAAATTGCTAGCTAAAATAAGCATCAAGCAAAATTCTGTAACTGCAAAATATTGGATTGATATCAAATGAAACTAAAATAAGTCTACTGAAGATGTGTAGAAGAAATACTCACTGACCATCCAACTGTTCTTGGAAAGATAAAACTATTAAGACATTGTTTATGGGTTTGTAATGCAATACTTGGAGCAATGCAAAAGAACCCTCTGTGGCAAGTTATCAATCTTGAGGCAAAAAGCAATGTCCTCATTAAGATACTACCACAATGCCCTGAAGGAACCTTGATGAAAACACGTAAGCATTCAACTCTTTGACAGTTAACACTCTTAATGGCTCCAGGGAAGAATTTTAGAATTACAGAATGTTCAGGATTATAAAAATAATAGAGTTCTTTCAGCCACCAAGTTGCAGATGCTACCATGATTCCAACCTGACTTTCCTTGGAAGAAAATCTCACCAGTATATCCTAAAACCCCACCTCTCCAGAGCCCTGCCCCACTAGGAAAAGATGGAAATAGGCTGGGAGTATGAATCAACCTGCCAACGCTCATGTCCTGCGGAGAAGCAATTACAGAAGCCAGACCTTCCACCTTCTGCACCCCATAATGATCCAGGGTCCCTACTACTAGAAGGATAAAGGATACTGAAGCTTCCAATGGGGGGATGTGGTGCAGAGCTCTGGTGGTGGGAACTGTATGGAATTGTATCCCTCTTAACCAACCGATTTGTTGACATTATTAAATAAATTTAAAATGATGCATATTTCCAAAGCTTTTAATTTTAAGCCAGAACATGTAACTTAACATGAATTCCCACAATCTTTTGATAAATAATAAAGGATATCCAACAGACTTGTAGATCATAATTAAATTAATAAAAAAAAAAAGAACTAGTTTGACACTCCTAAATATAGAAGAAAGAAAGCAAGGCTCAGAGAGGTGAGGAAACTCTCCCAGGACTACAAAAATAGTCACAAAAGTAGAACTTAATTCCTCAAGTCTAGTGGTGAATATGTTGCTATCTTAAAGGCCACGCTTAGAGTAACAACCCCACAAGTATCTCATAGTATAAATAAAATAGTTCAAGCCTGAATGACAAGAAATTCTGGATTATTTTTTTGTAACACAGCCAAGCTATCATTGATGTCCAAACACACTATCTTAATCAAGAGATAAAACAGATGCTTTTTCCAAGACTCATTAAGATACTTCATGGTTGCAGAAAATTAGCATCACCAAGGCAAGAGTGAAGGTCCCAAATGAATGTACAAATATTTCTCCTCCCTTTGGTCTAATTTAAGATAGAAAGACCTCATAAAATACATTAAAAAGGAAATGTAGAGTGAGGCCCTGATGGCCGAACAAGGAGAACCTGTGTTTATGTCTTCTTGCAACCACAAGAAAGTTATACCAAGAAAACATGGAATAACTTGCAGAGAAATAAATCTGAAACCCAAATGAACAAGTTTCCGTAGCAAGGAACAAAAGGACAACATCCTGTGTTTTGTCTTTCCCTTCTTGTTTCTTAAATTCCACCTATAAGTGGCCTTCTGACAACTGTCTTGTAAATCATTATTGCCCCCAATAAAACATAATCTTAAAAAGGACAGAAAGTTACTTATTTTTTTAACATTTAAAATTTTTTATTATTTTTATTTATTTCCTTTTGTTGCCTTGTTGTATTATTGTTATAGTTATTGTGGTTGTTGTTAGTGATGTTGTCATTGTTGGATGGGACAGAAAGAAATGGAGAGAGGAGGGGAAGACATAGAGGGGGAGAGAAAGATAGACACTTGCAGACCTGCTTCACCGCTTGTGTAGTGACTCCCCTACAGGTGGGGAGCCGGGGACTCGAACCGGGATCCTTATGCTGGTCCTTGCACTTCATGCCACCTGCACTTAACCTGCTGCGCTACCACCCAACTCCCAAGTTACTTATTTTTATAAGCTTCCAGATCTGGCTGTTTATAAAAAAATATTTTTCAGAGTATAGAAAGACAGCATCCAGGCAGTGAGGAGAGAGATTCTTTCTTCATGATACTCTGTTATCGGGAACTACAGTTGAGAAGAGATAGCTAAGACATCAAACTCTGTTCTGGACAAATTGTGCAGAACCATTAGCACCCCAATTCTATTACAATCTTATACTTACAACAATGGAAAGCAAGAAACCGTAGACCACAAACTGCATAAATGTTGTGAAAGTCATCATCCTGACAAATTCTGCAACCTTGCTGAAAGCAGAGTTGGTAAGCACCATACCGGAATTAAATCTTTATAGTCATGGACCTTGTAGGCAAGTTCCAAAAGATTTCCACTTGCCTCTAGCTAATACAACTAATCCTCCCTTAATGACCTACTTGTTTATCGATGGCCCAGATTTGCAGCTAGTTTTCTGATGAGTTTTTATAATGGTAACGTACAATGTGTACAAAGTATATGGAAAGAATATCAAAATTTTGTAACTCCTTTTGAAGAGTTTGATAATGATAAATATCAATGTAATAAAAATAAAGGCTAGCAGAACTTGTGAATGTACTTAATTCAGATCTTAAAATGCAACATATTGAAGAATTTGTGGAATCTAACATGGGAAACCCTGACAAATTTGTTTACTGATCAGGTTCCAGGACTAGAACCCAGACAGTAAAGACTATCAGCAGTTGATTTAGCTGGGGACTGACAGACATTTATTAAGAAAGTTAACACTCGAGAGACAAACATACCAGGCCCTGCCAGTCCATACTTAGAATGAGAGATAATTTTTACTTGGTGGTATCCTGCTGAAAACATACAAAAATTGAAAACCAGTTTTATCTCAATAAAAATAAAGAGAGAGAGAAGCAAACAAAATATACTACTTGAGAGTGATTATTTAGTAATTCATTATAGACATGACCATCCTTGCAGGAATTTATTAGTTGACTTAGTTAATTGTTATCTTGCCAAACAAGATATACCCTGGCACTGAAGAACTGGAATCAAAGGTCCATATAAAAGGTGAGTGTAGAGAACAGTTTGGGAGAGAAAGGTAAGCTAAGCTTCAGTATTTGAGTATATGGTGTCTGTTTAGAGACCCTGAGGAAAAAAGACAAAAGCACTGAAGAAGGAATCAAGAGCACCTAAAAAGAAAACATAAGAGAAAAAAGGGGAAACAACCACCCATATAACAATTCTACCAAGGGCTGCTAAGAATACTGTAGTTGGGGAGAGTTGGACTGTAGTGCAGCGGGTTAAGCGCAGGTGGTGCAAAGCGCAAGGACCGACGTAAGGATCCCGGTTCGAGCCCCCGGCTCTCCACCTGCAGGGGAGTCGCTTCACAGGCGGTGAAGCAGGTCTGCAGGTGTCTGTCTTTCTCTCCCCCTCTCTGTCTTGCCCTCCTCTCTCCATTTCTCTCTGTCCTATCCAACAACGACAACATCAACAACAACAATAACTACAACAATAAAACAACAAGGGCAACAAAAGGAAATAAATAAATAAATATTAAAAGAATTTTTTTTTTTTAGCCCTGGCTCCCCACCTGCAGGGGAGTCGCTTCACAGGCGGTGAAGCAGGTCTAAAGGTATCTATCTTTCGCTCCCCCTCTCTGTCTTCCCCTCTTGTCTCCATTTCTCTCTGTCCTTTTTTTTTTTTTTTTTGATCCAACAGTGGGAGAAACACACTCCCCACAGAATGGTCTACGCATCATCATCACACCAGGTGGACCGACCTCAGAACTGAAGTCAACTCCAGATTCCCCTTACCATTTGTTCTTTTTTTTTTTTTTAAATAATTTATTTCTTTATTGGGGAATTAATGTTTTACATTCAACAGTAAATACAATAGTTTGTACATGCATAACATTTCCCAGATTCCCATTTAACAATACAACCCCCACTATGTCACGCGTCATCTTTCATGGACCTGTATTCTCCCCACCCACCCACCCACCCCAGAGTCTTCTACTTTGGTGTAATACTCCAATTCCATTTCAGGTTCGACTTGTGTTAAAAGAATTTAAAAAAAAAAAAAAAAGAATACTGTAGTTGGAAGATGCATATTCACCTGACCCACTTCATATGTAGCATCCAATATTTTTTGATTATCTAATTACTTCTCAGATAAAAAGGGGATAATCAATGTGAGATGTAGCTAAGTTATATTGCAGAAGAGTCAGTTCTTCTACAGGGGATGGCAGGAGGGGACTGGTGGGATTGACAAACTACTGTGCTATGGTGGAGAAAATTGTCAGTGAGATGGTGGGGAGACATATCTCCCCTGATATCCTATCACGGGGATATCAGGAGCTGTTGACATGTGACAACTAGTAAACTGTAGGTTATTTCCTTAATAAAAGAAAAAAACTGGAATCAATACATTCTACTGTAATATACTTAGTTGACGTAATAATTGAGTCTTGACTATGATAGCAACCATGTTCTTGTAATAAAAAAGAAAGAGAAGTTGGGGGCCGGGAGGTAGCACACTGGGTTAAGCGCACATAGTGTGAAACCCAAGGACCGGCGCCAGGATCCTGGTTCCAGTCCCCCGGCACCCCCACCACAGGGGGGTTGCTTCACAAGCGAGAAGCAGGTGTGCATCTTTCTCTCCCTCTCTCTGTCTTCCTGTCCTCTCTCAATTTCTTTCTGTCCCATCCAACAGAGCAACAATAGTGGAAAAAAAGATGGTCTCCCGAAGCAGTGGATTTGTAGTGCAGGCACCGAGCCCCAGCGATAACCTGGAATAAAAAAAAAAGAAAAATATTATTTAAAAAATTTCATATTCTATCAATGGTGAAGTCATTCAATTTGAGGGAATTATGTCCGCTCTGTTTATGAGACAAGTAAGACAAGTAGGTATATCAATAGACACTTTCTGAACTGGCTAAGATTAAGGCAAAATGACTGAGTATTTTTCTTTGCCTTATCTATATTTTTCCTATAAGCTCATATCAGGTGTTTATTCAGTCATTAGAGACCATGATGGTTCAGATAGATTCAGGGAAATCCCACAGGAGTAGTGGTTATGTTCCATTCTCTGTTTACTCTGTATCAGCTCTGCTGTCATTCAAGCTACGTGGCTAGTTCCCTAGATCTGAATCCTGGTACCTAGGAAATTCCAGAGATGCCAAGATCTTTGAGTTCAGTCACAGAGAAACCCACACTACACTTTATTTACACATTTGTCTAGGGAATTTCTTCCAGACAATTCTTAGGACACCTGGGAAGGGCAAATTCATTTATGGGAATGTCCCAAAGGATTTACTCCACAGAGAGACTTAAACAAAGGAGGAGGAGGAGGAGGAGGGGGACTTTGATGAAAATATCTGTGGCTGGGGGCAGACAGTGGCACACCTGGTTAAGTGCTCACATTACAGTATGCAAGGACTGAGATTCAAGCCCCTGGTCCCCACCAGCAGGGGAAAGCTTCACAAGTGGTGAAGTAGGGATGCAGGTACCTCTCTGTCTCTTTCCTTCTCTATCTCCCTCTCCATTCTCAATTTCTCTCTGCCTCTGTATAATAAATACACAAATGAAAGACATCTGTGACTAAGGTATTCATAAGGACAAAATTCTTGAGCAAGCCATATCCTTTCCTCGCCTTAATTCTCCTGTTCTCTGTACAAGTACTTCTCCCTCTCCGCCTTATCCGTAACATAAAGGGCCTCTTACCTAGCATAAGAACAAATATAATTTTATGTATCATTCTGTATAGTTGCCTGTATTATCTCATTTATCTCCACTGCCACCATTTGTGGAAGGCTATATTAATTCTTTTCACAGATTAAAAAAAAAGATATACAGAGAGCTGAATGACCACCTCACGTGACAGAATTAATGACTCTGTAGTCAAGTTAGTGAGTTTATTGTTGTTACTGGGGCTTCATGCTCCCAGCCCAACTTTTTCACACAGATAGATAGAGAATGGGAGGACTATCACAGCACCAAAGTTTCTCCCAGGGTTACAGTACTCTCATGCTATTTTTTTTTTTAAGAAACAGAGAGGCAAAGAAATCACGGTACCAAAGCTAGGTCAGCAAGGGCTAGGGTCAAATTTGGGTCTTGTACATGGCAAAGCAACATACCACCCCAAAGAGTTATTTCACCAGTCTTCCCATGTGGTATTCTAGGGACTTGAACCTGGTTGAATTCCTGGCAAAGCAGGTGCACCTCTCAAGTGATTTGTCCACAGATCCTCCACAAGCTGTTTTATCTTCTCTTTTTAAAATTATTTATTTATTTTCTCTTTTGTTGCCCTTGCTCTTTATTGTAGTCGTAGTTATTACTGTTGTTGTTATTGATGTCATGGTTATTAGATAGAAGAGAGAGAAATGGAGAGAGGAGGGGACGACAGAGAGGAGGAGAGAAAGATAGATACCTGCAGACCTGCTTCACCGCCTATGAAACGATTCCCCTGTAGGTGGGGAGCCGGGGGCTCCAAATGGGATTCTTACACTGGTCCTTGTGCTTTGTGGACACATGCGCTTAACCCGCTGCACTACCTCCCGACTCCCGCTGGTTTACCTTCTATACATCTTGTTGTCTCTGTGAAGTGGGATGGCCTTTTATTCCATTTTATTCCCTTTTTCTCCAACCCTGTACTTAAGGAGCTTCAGCAATGAGACAGCCCAAGAGAAGGCTGGGTTTTAACCTGAAAGTTCGTTCCCCTCTGTTCACTAAGATCTGCAGAAGGTTAACAAAGCCCAGGCCCTTAAACAGATAATGCAGTATTCCGGGCCTAAAGAGTTGAGTCTGGCTGCTAAAAAGTTTCCATTCCCAGGGGGGATACTTCCCAGGAGATGGCCATCTGGGAACAACCTTCCTGATGTTCCTTTGGCCACACATTTCGTTGAGTTCCTTCCTTAAGTGTGTTTCCTTATGGGGTTTCTGTTTCTTTTCTGGCTTGGTTTGTGACTTGACTTCATTTCTGTTTATTTCTGAATATTTGGCTCAACACAGTTGTTTTCATTTGATTTGGTTTTGTTTTTTTCCCTCAGGCTCCTGGCATACATGACCGGTAACTCACTTTGCAGTATGATATGCGACCCTGTGTGTGTGTTTTGTCTGAAATCCTTGGAAGTCAAAATTTAAGTGCCACAAAAATGAGATGTGGTAGTCATTCAACCCTTTTGACTTAGGTAAAGATCACTTTGTTAGTGAAGCACACAGGTGCTATTTACATAATATTTTAGAAGACCTAAACTATTCACACTTTTCATAATTGATTAATACTACCATTGAAAGTATAGCACCAATATATTTTAAAAAGAAATAACAGGGGTCAAGTTGTGTCTTGCACAGTATAGCATATACATAACCATGTGCTAGGACCCAGGTTCAAATTCCTGGTTCCCACCTTCAGGAGGGAAGTCTCATGAGTAATAGACAAGTGGCACAGGTGTCTCTCAGTCTTCTCTCTCTCTCTCTCTCTCACACACACACTCTCTCTCTCTTTCTCTCTCTCTCTCTCTGCTGCTCACTCTCTATCAAAAAATAGCTGCTGGGAACAGTGGAGTTTTACAGGCACCAAACCCCAGTGACAACCCTGGTGACAAAATTAAATGAATAAACAAACAAACAACAATGGAAACATTTCTAACTCTTTTTCTTTGGTGACTCTCCCCCTCTCTGTCTTCAACTCCTCTCTCCATTCCTCTCTGTCCTATTCAACAGTGACGACAACAATAATAACTACAACAATAAAACAACAAGGGCAACAAAAGGGAATACATAACTAAATTTTTTTTTAAAAAAAAAAGCAGGAATGGGTGATCATTAGTTGGTATGCTTCTAAATTCTGCTTCTAAGACCCCTTCTGTTTCATTGGTTTAATCCCCCCTGCTTAGCACTGTATTCTATTTATATAACCACTGTTAACGAATCACTACCCTGCCTCCAAGGCATTGGTTTAATCCTCACTGTTTTGCACGCTTTTTCCTTCTCCCCACCCCCTATCCTACGTTCATCCTCTTCGGACCTGACTCTTTTGCCTCAGGATATATAAGGACAAGATTGTGATTAGAGATAGCTTAGATTGCTTTGCATAATTCCCCAGCAATCACTGGCTCAGAAACCCAAGAACAAAGAGATACTTAACTTCAAGCCATGAAATGTAGTCAGATAGTTTAGAAGCAGTAGAGGAAAGGGTAAAAGGATAGAAAATATTTGATCATTGTCCATAGAAGATCATCCATTATGCTGAATAGGGTAGGTTGTGCCTATATTTGAGACCCTTGTCCCACATAATGTTCTAAATTTGTATTTTTGACCAAGCTAATTTAAAGAGTTCTTGCATCTAATCATATCCTCATATACACGTGTTTGGGGGGATTTTCAGCAGAGAAATATATATATGTGATACTAAATCATATCACAATAGACTCTGGGTTTTGATACCACTGAGAGAAACAAAGAAACAAGTTGTGTAAGACACTTCCTAGGTTATAGTGAGAAAGATCTTAATACCACAAAACTCATAGAAGAGAAGGCCCAACCAAATAGATTCCAAGTATAACTAAATACATAGCACAGTAAAAAGGTTATAACAAGGAAAAATTGTTTTAGCTAAGATTTCAAAATCAGTGAAGTGTAAGTTCAATTTTTGACTATGATTTACTGAATAAAGATAGGCATTCAGTTGCCTCAATTATCAAGTTGAAATAACAGTATCTTATTATTCCTAGTCACCAACAAACTCAGCTAAGATAATGCATATACACTGTTTAGTACCATGCCAGCATACAGTAGCTTTTCTGTAATGCTTGTTCACTATGCAATGGTTAGCACTTCTTGAGCTCCTTACATATATGGAAAGCATCATATGGAATTCTCAAATGCTGTTTCATATGTACTTACAGTAAATTTTAGAGAAAGGATGGTTCATTATCTACCTAATTTATATTTACAGCAGCTGGAGAGTAGTTCAACTTAACCAAGGTAAACAAAAAGGTATACAGGAAGAACCAAATCTAATACTGAAAGCTCTAGTCACTCAATCATTACCCTCAGAAGTATAGTAGAGACGGTCAAACGTAAGCCCAGAGTGTTCAAGAAGTCTTCCCAGAAGGAGATCCTAAGATCCAAGCTAGCTAGATGTAGAGAGGGGAGAAGAAATAGAGAAAATGCTACATCTGAAGGTGAAGAATAGGCCAAGCTTCCCACAATGGGAAAGTTAAGAGTATTGAGTTGGATCACATATGTGAAGCACCTGCCACGGAGAGTAAAGCATCATTGTCAGTCAGTAAAGGCAGACACCATCATTATATGTTAATCAAGAGATTCACAGGCAATACACAGATATAAAGTATATTTCACTTTACATTTCACTTTGAACTTGTCCTTTTGTTTCATTGCATAATTACAGGAGCCCTCTGGTGGTCAAAACCAGTTCTGGAACAAGTGCAAAAATAGTACTTTTATTTATATATCCATCCCAATAAGATAAGATATTGGAGTTATCTGTGGTGTTTTGAAGTGAGTTGTAGTCCCCAAAAAATTCATATGTAAGATCTTAACCATTGGTACTTCATAAAATGGCTGTATTTGAAGACAGGATCTTTAAAGAAGTGATTATGTTCAAATAAGGTCATCAGGTTCAGCCCCAATCCAATATGGTTGATGTCCTTATAAAATAAATTAGAAAACAAAAACAGAGAGAAGATGATATGAGGGCACAAGAAGACAGTCATCTAAAAGACAAATAAAGAGACTTCAGAATATAACAACCCTCCCAACATTTTGATCTCAAACTTTCAGCCTTCAGAACTACAGGAAAATAAATTTGTGTTGTTTTAGTCACCTGATCTGTGTTACCTTTTTATGGCAGCCCTGACAAATGGATATGTGCAGACTGGGGTCCCAGACAGGGACGATATGTTTTCTGTGTACTGTGTCAAGAGGTGTAATTTTCAGCCTTCTCTGAGATCCATTTAAATATTACCTGAGATGATGTTTGCCATGAAAACTGACACTAAGAAGGCTTGATTAAACGTTTTCTGTGTTTAGATTACATGGGTTTAGACTTGTCTTGTTTCATGGTCGAGTGCACCCACTGAAAACCAAACCTAAAGGCCATATCTAAATAATCTGTATATCCAAGTACTATAAGAAATCAACCAAAAACAATAGAAGCATCAACTTCATTGACAAAGTTCAACAATTGTAACATAATTAAATTCTATAAATCTCTATGTGCGTTGGTATTTTAATGATCTGTTGTAGTTTTACATTCAATTTTTCCAAACTTCACAAGAACCCCCTTAAGATAGTTATTTCCCACAAAGCAGAACTTAGACTGGAGTTGATGTATTGCACCAAAGTAAAAGACTCTGGGGTGGGGGGTGGGGAGTGTTCAGTCCTGGAACATGATGGCAGAGGAGGACCTACTGGGGCTTGAATTGTTATGTGGAAAACTGAGAAATGTTACACATATTCAAACTACTGTACTTTACTGCCAACTGTATACCATTAATCTCCCCAAATAAAAAAGATAGTTATTTCTTTATTTGTATTAAAGATGAAGAACTAAAATGTCAGAGATAATAAAGACCCATTCTAGATCTGTAAGTCAGATCTAATCATTTGCATTCCACATTTCAGGCTTTCTACCTTCTCTAACTCCTCCATGTTTTCCATTTTCCACAAGCTCCTATTTTTGTTACCCTAAAACATCTTTATTAAAATAGAGGATTTTTTTTTTCCATGAAGAGAGTCACAATCACTTGCTTGAATTGTGTTTATGGACTGAACACTTAAGACTTGCAGATAAAGCATTGGAACTGGATATAAAGATGAATATGCCATTCGCTTTCTCAAGTATCGAATTGATGGAAAATTTACAGATTTGAGAAGATTTCTACAGCAGAAATAGAGAGTAAACTAGGAGTCTCCTCATTCTTATAATTTCTTATTATTTTATCCAGACAATATTTGGTGGGACTTGCTGATCTCTCCATGCATACCTTTTCTTAGTTAGAAACTAATCTCTTAAATAACTGAATCTTAACTGACTAAAAAAAAAAAAAGACACCACATTATTTAATCTGCAAAATTCAGCTCTAGCAAAGCATGCCTACATGAGATAATTAAATCAAAACACACAAAGTTTCTTCATTAAACATAGTAAGGATTTTATTTATTTGTTGTCCACTATTCATGATGATTTCATGTAGGTCAAGCTGACATTTACCTCTGCACTTTCTCTGAAGAATGTGCCATGGAGAACACTGCAGTGTAAACTAGAACAGGGGGAAGTATTTTAATCTTGAATAAGCACACTAGTTGTTTTAAGAAATCTTGGCATATTCATTGTAAACCAGTGGTATGTAACTTACTATGTGGGCACAGAGTAGCTATGTTCTCACTTTGTTGAATCAATCAGTGAACACATAATGCAAAATATGCAGCTTTTCTGCCCTCAAAGAAGGGGAAACAATGTCTTCCAATCATTGTTTACCAATGTGGTCCTTAAGCCAGTAGTACCAGCATCATAGTTAACCTGGGCACTTATTAGAAATGCTAGTTTTGGGATCCTACCACAGATCAACTGAATCTAAAATTCTGGGGTATGGCTCAACCCTCCATGCTTTCACAATCCCTTCCAAGAAATTCTCTTGCACTCTCCAATGTGAGAACACTGCACACGGAAGCAGTCGTTTCTTAGATGTGTGAGTGTTCTTAAGTATACTCAAAAGAATAGGAATTGTCTTTCTTTCTGGCTATTCTGGTTTTGAAAATTCTTCACTAACTCAGAAAGACTGTCTTCACAAACTGTTTGAACTAAGGAAGATAAGCCATAACTGAGTGTTTATAGAATGGCTAAGAAGCCAAACTGATGCCCATTGTCCTGATAGAAGAATGAAATCTCAGTTATTGGGCCTGGCAGGTCTCCTGCTGATAAAGAGTAATGGAAACTGGAGATCTAGGCCTGTCAGGGCTTTGGAGCTGTCAAATGGTTGCAATAATTTTTAAATCTGTTTCTCTCTCTCCATCTCTCTCTCTCTCTCTCTATTTAAGTTTTGTTTCAAATGAAATCCAACCATACTGTCCCAAATTTACACTTAAAGTTCAAATGTTATTATGTTGGTAGAAGATATGTGAGTACCCAAGAGATCTTACGAACCTACTTAAGTGTTCTTTTCAAAACAGGAAGCTGCACTTTACCCAGTGCAAACAAAGTTTAGTTTTAAATGACCTGATTTTTTACTTAGCTTTGTTCACTGAAAACTTTTGAATGCATCTTATTGAACAGTTTTCAAAACACATTTTCTCAGACCTGGAAAGACTGTTCAATTTAGAACAATTTGTATGCCTAATATCCCAGAGGTCATAGGTTCAATTCTTAGCACTACCATATGTCAGAGGTGAGCAGCTGCCTCCCATTGTTCCTCTGACGAACTACTTAAAGCAATGAAACAAAATCACCTGAAAACTCTCCAATTAGAATTAGGAATTTTTTTTTAGTATTTTATTTTATTTTAATGAGAGAGAGAGAGAGATTGAGACTATAGCACTGCACAGCTCCAGCTTATGGTGGTGACTGTGATTGAATACATAATCATTGTGCTATCTTCCCAGCCCTAACTATGATTTCTTAAGAAATTCATTTAGTAAGTGTAGCCTGCGCTGTTCCCCAGCTATGACAATGAGATTCAAGCTCAGATCAGTAGAGACTTAGAGGTTACACAGGCTCTGGTGATACATATATATATATGCATATGGCCTGTATTGGGTGGATGGAAGTAAATAGTTAATTGTATCCACAGAATATTTTCAAGAATACAAACTACCTTCTTCACTAATCCAACTTTGTAGCCCTTTTCTCTACTCTGACACCATTTTCTCAGACAATGATTTTATCCAACTTCGTGCTAGCTATAAAACTCAAACAAAAACTCCCATAGTTGTGGACCCCTAGAAACATGTCTAAAATGGACTTCCAAGCTTTCTTCCACCCTCAGATCTCTAATCTCATCTGCTCTATTCCTACTTTTTGGTTCCTGTTCATTAAGCATTTTGTCTCACATTATGTCCTGCCACCTTCCAGACACCAAGCAGCAGACACTACCATGATTCCATCCTGACTTCTCTAGCCAAATGACATCACCAACGTGTCCTGGAACCTTACTTCTCCAGAGCCCTACCCCACTAGGGAAAGATAGAAACAGGCTGGGGTTAGCACAGCTATATACAAGATACTGGGTACTGTACAGCAAACCTTAACAAAAGTACTTTTCAAAGTTAACCCAGTTACCAAATAATGTGATGATAACATTAACTATCGATTGTCTTTTTGAACCCTAAGACAGCAGGAACCTCACATCTCCACTATAGAGCCTCTACTTCCCCCAGTCCTGGAACCCTTGGATAGGGCCCACTTTCCCATATGCCTCTCCCAGTCCATATCAAGTAATATTGCATCTGCCGATCACAGCCTAATCAACACAACAATTGCCACCTCAACATGCTTCACTTCAGACTGTGTCCAGAGATTTTACGTGTGGAATGACAACCCTTCAGCTTCATTACTTGGGTGAGACCTTTCCTTTCATAGTATACTCTAATTCCATCTTAGGTGGTTCACTTTCTAACAAAGTCCCAAAACCTAGATATACACCAGTTTCTGTGAGAGAGAGCTTATGTGCACACGTATCCATAAACTACTGCAAAATATATACCTGAAAGCAGAAGTACACTAGAGTTTGCAGTGAGTATCCCCCTAACACTTCTTCTCCACTATGCCACCCTTTGGGTCCATGATTGCTCAACAATTTGTTTGGCTTCATATGTTAACTCTCTTTTCAGTCACCAGGTTCCAGATGTCATCAGGATGCCGGCCAGGCTTCCCTGGACTGAAGACCCCACCAATGTGTCCTGGATCTCAGCTTCCCCAGAGACCCACCCTACTAGGGAAAGAGAGAGGCAGACTGGGAGTATGGACCGACCAGTCAACGCCCATGTTCAGCGGGGAAGCAATTACAGAAGCCAGACCTTCCACCTTCTACAACCCACAATGACCCTGGGTCCATGCTCCCAGAGGGACAGAAAGTGAGGAAGCTATCAGGGGAGGGGGTGGGATATGGAGATTGGGTGGTGGGAATTGTGTGGAGTTGTACCCCTCCTACCCTATGGTTTTGTTAATTAATCCTTTCTTAAATAAATTTAAAAAAAAGAAAAAAAAAAAGAAATAGGCTGGGGGTATGGATCGGCCTGCCAACACCCAAATCCAGGGGAGAAGCAATTACAGAAGCAAGAACTCCTACCTCTGCACCCCCAAAACAACTTTGATCTGTACTCCCAGTGGGGGAGAAGTGGTAGGATGAAGATAAGAGTTCTCTGAACTCCAGCTCCATCAGGTCCCAGAGAGAGAGAGGGTGAAAAGGCGGAGAGATATTTAGAAGTAGTAATAGGGTTGTGTGTGGCTTGAAGGAGAAGAGAGGATTGGATATGGAAGTAAAAGGGTAAAATTATATCAAAATGTAGACAGATAGTTGTAGAGATGATAGTTAACCCATGTCTGAAACCTTTGGAGAACCGCCGTGGTTTGCAATGGAGGGACTAGAGATTCAGAACTCTGGTGGTAGAACGGTGTGGAATTATACCCCTGTTGACATGTAATTTTGTAGATCAATGTTGAATAGCTAATAATAAAAAATAAAATAAAAGGCGGGTCAGGCAATAGCGCAGCAGGTTAAGCACATATGGCGCAAAGCGCAAGGACCTGAGTAAGGACCTGGCTCCCCACCTACAGGGGAGTCGCTTCACAGGTGGTGAAGCAGGTCTGCAGATGTCCATCTTTCTCTCCCCCTCTCTGTCTTTCCTTCCTCTCTCTATTTTTCTCTGTCCTATACAACAATGATGACATCAATAACAATAATAAAACAACAAGGGCAACAAAAGGGAAAATAAATAAAATAAAATAAAAAAGAAACTCAATTAGCCATAAGTAGGTAAAGGTGCTCACGGTCAGCAAATAAAAAAGGAGTAAGGGAGCTTCTCAGGCCCCTGTACCTGCCTGAATAAGAAAATAATCCTGCTTGGCCTTTCAGCAGTCAGGAGAAAATAATTCTCCCATGTTATTACTTCCCAGAGACTGGAAACACCTATATTGACAACACTTACATTCACATCTATATAGCCAATGAGACCCTATATTGGCATTACAGGCACTTAACCAGCCTGTGACACGTGAGAAAATCTCTCCATACTCTCACACCAAAATATGTAACAGATAAATCCAATACAATAACCACAGCGCCACCTCCTGGCTCAGTAACAGAAACTACACTAAATGCACAAGAAGTTCAGCAATGCCTGAAATCAAAAACAACCAGACAGATACAGATCTAGAAAAAATGGCAGAGATAGATTTCAGAAAACTCATTATGGAAAAATTAAAGAAACTAAACAATATACAGACACAAAACCAATAACTCAGAGACCATTTCACTGAAGAATTACAAAACAGTCTCATCTGTTGTTTCCCCATTTCTGATATCTCCATCAAAGAATAAAACATCAGATCCAGACAGTTTTACTAATGAATTCTATAAGACTTCCAGAGAACTAACCCCGATCCTTTCCAAACTTTTACAGAAAATTAAAGAGATGGAATCAGTCTGAAACACATTCTATGAGGTTAACATCATTCTGATCCCCAAAGCAGAAAAGGATTATAGCAAAAAAAGAAAATTATAGACCTATATCCCTCATGAACAATGACACAGAGATCCTCATCAGAACTTGGCAAATCGAATCCAAAAGCATACAAAGAAAATAATTTACCAAGAGTAAGTGGGAAGCAGATGGTTCAACATCCTCAAGCCAACCCATGTAATTCACCACGGTATCAACAGAAAGAAAGATAAAAAGCACATATCCACTGTTACTGAAAAGGCATTTGACAAGATCCAACATCCACTTATGATAAAGACCATCCAGAAATTGAGAGTAAATGTAAATTCCTCAACATAATAAAGACCATTTATGACAAACTCATATCATTCTCAATAAGGAAAAGCTAAAAATTTCCACCCCACATCAGAAAGCACTATGATCACTATTATTCAACATAGTTTTCAAGGCCCTCATCACTGCAATCAGATGAGAAAGAGATATCAAAAGTAAACAGATTGGAAAGGAAGAAATTAAACTATCCCTATTTGCTGGTGACAGAACAATATACCTAGAGAACCTCCCCCAAAAAACTACTAGAAATAAATTCAGTAATGTGTCAGAATACAAAATCAATACACATAAATCTGTGGTATTTCTCTGTACAAAGAAAGAGTCAGCGGAAAGGGAAATAAAAGACTCAGTCCCATTTTCAATTGAACTCAGGAACACAAAATTCCTTGGGGTGAATCTCATGAAGGAGGTGAAAGAACTTTAAAGGGAGGACTAGAGAACATTATTTAAAAAATAGAGAATGACATGCAGAAATGAAAGAACATTCCTCCGCAACTTCAGCTTATACTACAAAGCAATAGTAATTAAAACAGCATGGTACTAGAATAAAAACTGTCATTTGAGTCAATAGAGCAGAACAGAGAGCCCATAAATGAGCCCACACATATATAGCCATGTAATCTATAACAAAGGGGCCAAAATGATGTAATTGGGTAAAGAAAGTCTCTGCAACAAATGGTGCTGGGGAAATTGGACTGTGACATGTAGAAAAGTTAAACTAGATCACCACTTAGCACCACACATCAAAATCAAATCAAAATGGATCAAAGACCTGAATATTAGAACAGAAACTCTAAAATTGATAGAAGAAAACTTCAGTGAACTACTGCAGGATTTTTATATAAAAATGTATTTGAAAAAAATAAAAGGTTACTATAGCTACAAGAGTTATCACAATAGCTGAACTAATGAATACAAGAGAAGCATTCAACAAAAAGAATGACCAAGGCTAAAAATAAAATGTGTAAGCTTGAGGGTGAGGATGTAACAAATGCTCTTAAATGCATAATTTCACTAAGCATCAACGGACTGAATTTGACTATCACTTAGTAACAGTGTTGATTGGGTTATATAACACACCCACATGCTACTTACTGAAAACTCTTTTAACAGAGCAGAATAAACATGGGCTCAATAGCTGGAAAAGATTAATACAAACTGGTCACAAAAAAAAAGCAGGGACAGTCATACTTTCATTTGACATAACAGACTTCAAAGATAGCTCAACGGAGCCGGATGATAGCACACCGGCTTAAGTGCAAATAGTGCAAGGACTGGCTCAAGGATGCCGGTTCTAGCCTACGGCTCCCCACCTGCCAGGTGGGGCTGGGGGCGGTCATTTCACAAGTGGTGAAGCAGGTCTGCAGGTGTCTGTCGTTCTCTCTCTCTCTCTCTATCTTCCCCACCTCTCTCAATTTCTCGCTGTCCTATCCTATATATAATGGCCTCCAAGAGCCATGGATTGCTGATACCAAGCCCCAGCAATAACTCTGAAGGCAATAATAATAATAATAGCAATAAAATTTAAAAATAGCTCAAGCAATAAAAGACAGGAACAAATATTATATATTGACCAGGAGATTGGTTAACCAATATAAAACTTTCATAAACATCGATGTACCAAATGAAGAAACACCACGATACAAAAATACCTGTTAATAAAAATGAAGGGAGTCAAGCGGTAGCACAGCGGGTTAAGCGCAGGTGGGGCAAAGCCCAAGGACTGGAATAAGGATCCCGGTTTGAGCCCCTGGCTCCCCACCTGCAGGGCAGTCGCTTCACAAGTGGTGAAGCAGGTCTGCAGGTGTCTATCTTTCTCTCCCCCTCTGTCTTCCCCTCCTCTCTCCATTTCTCTCTGTCCTATCTAACAATGATGACATCAATAACAACAATAATAATAACTACAACAACAATAAAAAACAGCAAGGGCAACAAAAGAGAATAAATAAATATTTTTTAAAAATTTGAGGAGATCTGGAGGACTGGGTTAAGTGCACATAGTACTAAGTATAAGGCCCCAGCTCCACACCTGCAGAGAGGGTCACTTCACCAGCAGTGAAGCAGGTCTGTAGGTATCTTTCTCTCTCTCCTTCTCTGTATCCCCCTCTCCTCTCAATTTCTCTATGTCCTATCCAAAAAGGAAAAAAATAAAAAAGGGGCACAGGAGCAGTGGATTCAGTGCAGGTACTGAGCCCCAGAAATAACCCTGAAGGCAATAAATAAATACATACATACATACATACATACATACATACATACATACATACTATGACGAGAAGGCTAAATAGCAACAAAATAATATTAGTGAATATTAACATCCCAGTATCCTAAATAGGAAGATCAACCAGAGAGAAAAAGAATTTGAAAGCAAGATCCTTAAACAATGAGGTAAATAGGTTGGAGCTGGAAGATATCTACAGAAATCTCCATCCTAAGAAAGCCAAATAAATATCTTCCTCAAGCACACAACACATAATGTTGAAAATGGGATATTATCAACATTAGATCATATGTTGTGCCAGAAAGACAGTCATTTGGAGCATCTTATCAGACCACAGTTATCAATCAGAAACACTGCAGAAGTTTATCTGGACCCACAAAAGACAAAGAATGGTCAAAGAAATTCTCAGAAAAAAATGAGAATGGAGCTATTATATCAAAATATAATTATATTCTAGGGCTATTGTAATTAAAACTGCATGGCATTGGAATAAAAATAGACATTCAGTTCAATGGACTAGAACTAATTCAGAAGGGGGAAAGGAAGGTTACCAAAGGGGAATTTTGGGATCTAATTCTTTATCGTGGAATAAGATGTTTGAGAGTGAAATGTACTAAGACCTACTTGGGGGAAAATATGTAAATGTACTTTTGTGGCAACAAAATACCTAAAAATCAATAGTTTCTCAATCAAGTAATACTGAAGGGAAAAAAGATATATTTGGAGACTAAACCCTATGGACATGGGGAATGAAAATAGAGTAAATAAATGGAACTATGTGACACTAAAAGTCTTCTACACACTGAATGCAAATTACATATGGATAACCAGGAGACCCAGTAAATGGGAGAAAATATTTGCACATCACACATCTGACAAGTGACTGTTACCAAACAACTGGTACAGCTCAACAAATTAAAAAAAACAACAATTAAAAAGTGGGTAAAAGAACTCAATAAACAACCTTCAAAAAAAAAAAAAAAAGAAATACGCATGGCCCACAGACATGAAGTTATGCCCCACTTCACTTATCATTAGAGAAGTAGAAATTAAAACTACACTGAGATCCCGTACCACACCAGTGAGAATGGCCTATATCAACAAAAACAGGAAATTACAGAGCTTAATGAGTTTGTAGAGAAAAACAGACTCTGCCACTCTGGTGATGGGAATGCAAATTAGTGCAGTTCCTTGGAAGACTATGGAGAATCCTCAAACAATTAAAATGGAACTACCTTGTGATCCAGCACTATCACTCAGGTATTTATCCAAAGGACACGCAAACACTAATTTGAAGGGACATAGGCACTCCTATGTTCATAGCTGCATTATTCACAATAGCCAGAGTGGAAATAGCTAAAATGCCCATTGACAGATGACTGGCTTTAAAAGTACGGGATAAGGAGTCTGGCGGTGTGGCAGTGGGTTAAACACACTTGGCGCAGAGCACAAGGACCGGCTCAAGGATCCCAGTTTGAGCCCCCGGCTCCCCATCTGCAGGGGAGTCGCTTCACAGGCAGTGAGGCAGGCCTGCAGGTGTCTGTCTTTCTCTCCCCCTTTCTGTCTTCCCCTCCTCTCTCCATTTCTCTCTGTTCTATCCAACAACGAACGACATCAACAATAATAATAATAACCACAACAAGACTACAACAACAAGGGCAACAAAAAGGGGAAAAATGGCCTCCAGGAGCAGTGGATTCATGGTGCAGGCACTGAGCCCCAGCAATAACCCTGGAGGCAAAAAAAAAGTATGGGGTATATACTTCATAGAAATAATCTGCAATCAAAAAAGATGAAATTGTATCCTTTGTGATAAAATAGATGGGACTGGAGGGGAATTAGCAAAGAGATGAAAGACAGCTACCAGATGGTTTCACTCATATAAGGAATCTAGAGAACTGATAGACTTGAGCTTACAAAACATACATACAGACACACAACACAACACAAACACACAAACAGAAGCAAACAAACTTCTAAGACTTTGTAAGAACTCTGGCCACTATCTTTGAGAGATGAGAAGGTGGGGGCACAGAACTTTGGTGGTGGGTATGAGGTGGAACTCTGTACCCTGTAATCTTACAATCTTGTAACTCATGATTAATCACAAGTAAAAAATGAAAAGTAAAACATGATTTCTCTCATTCTGGTGTTTATATCATTTTATAGGGTGATTGTTTACAGTACAGTTGTTGATATGTGAGTACAGTTTCTCATCTTACTATAAAAGATGTTGCAAAATACTCTTATCCCCAACTTAATTCTTCTCCCACTGTCATGCACCAAGAGCCCAAAGCACCACCCACCGGGCCCTTCTGCCCTTCCCTGCCCTACTTTCCCAGACTCCTTTGCTTTGGTGCAACACACCAGGCCCAGTCCAAGTTTTATTTTGTATTTTCCCTTTCATGTCTCCGTACAACACCCCCTAGTCATACATTCTAATGCCTTACCTTCTTCTCACATAAGCTAAATTATGAGAGTTCCAACTTTATTCTTTTTTTTTAATTTTATTTATTTATTGGATAGAGACAGGCAGAAATTGAGATGGAAGGAGGAGATAGGAGAGAGACACCTGCAGCCCTGCTTCACCACTTTTGAAGCATGCCCCCTGCAGGTGGGGACCAGGGGGTTGAACCTGGGTCTTTTTGTGCACTGTAACATGTGTACTCAACCAGGTGCGCCACCACCTGGCCCCCTCCAACTTTATTCTTATAATTCTGTTTGTCTTTTATGGCTAGAGGACTGTAGAACTCTGAACAGAACTAGCTACACCTATTTTTAAAATTTCTTTTTTAAATTTTTGTTTATAAAATGGAAATGTTGACAAGACAATACTGTAAGAGAGGTACACTTTCACACAGTGCCCACCCCCAGAGCTCCATATCCAATCCCCTCCCTTGATAGCTCTCCTATTCTTAATCCCTCTGGGAGCATGGATCCAGGATCACTATGGGGTGTGGAAGGTGGAAGGTCCAGCTTCTGTAATTGCTTCTCCCCTGAACATGGGCGTTGGCAGGTAGATCCATACTCCCAGCCTGCCTCTCTCTTTCCCTACCGGGGCGGGGATATCAGTTCAATAGTTATTGATTAGTGCTTGTTTAAGGAAATAGGACTGCCTGTAAGGAGGTAAGAGATTTAGAAAATATTTCAGAAATGAGCTGATATCAGTTGAACCCCAAGTTGCCTAATAATTAGATCCAGCCTCCATATTAGATTTATAAAATGTACCTGAGGTTCTGTAGAAACTCTTCACTTCTCTACAGCCATGCCACCTTGAACACATCTGATCTTGTCTGATCTCATAAGCTAAGAAACCCTTCGCTTTTGATGGCCTGAGGAGGCAATAGAGATAGAACTCTAGCTGCCTTGTACCCAAGTCCTCTGCTCTTACCATCCTCTAGGCCACTATTGATTCACGTGTCTTAGTACTTCTCAAAGATTATGTCCACACTGAAGGCAAGGGTTGCTCCTTTCCAAGACAAGGAGTACAGTGTTGCCCTGGCAACTTAATAAAGCATGAATAATTCAACTGGTTCTCTTATCTAACTTCTCACTTGAGGTCTCATGGATGGTTACAAAGGTATTGTTACTATTTTTTTTCTCTTTTCGAGAATTTTTTTTCCTTTTTTTATTGTAGTTTTATTGTTGCTGTCGTTTTTGATGTCGTTGTTCTTAGATAAGACAGAGAGAAATGGAGAAAGGATGGGAAGACAGAGAGGGAGAGAGAAAGATAGATACCTGCAGACCTGCCTCACCACTTGTGAAGCGACTCCCCTGCAGGTGGGGAGCCGGGGTTTCGAACTGGGATCCTTATGCCAGTCCTTGTGCTTTGCTCCACTTGCCCTTAACGAGCTGTGCTACCACCTGACTCCTTCAAGAAATTTTTGTTGAAATATTTTTTAATTTATTTAAGAAAGGAGACATTAACAAAACCATAGAATAAGAGGGGTACAGTTCCACAATTCCCATAACCCAATCTCCATATCCCATCCCCTCCCCTGATAGCCTTCCCATTCTCTATCTCTCTGGGAGTATGGATCCAGGGTCGTTGTGGGTTGCAGAGGGTGGAAGGTCTGGCTTCTGTAATTGCTTCCCCACTGAACATGGGCGTTGACTGGTCGATCCATACTCCCAGTCTGCCTCTCTTTCCCTAGTAGAGTGGGGCTCTGAGGAAGCGGAGCTCCAGTACACATTGATGGGGTCGTCTGTCCAGGGAAGTCTGGTCAGCATCTTGCTGGCATCCGGAACCTGGTGGCTGAAAAGAGAGTTAACATACAAAGCCAAACAAATTGTTGAACAATCATGGACCTAAAGACTGGAATAGTGCAAATGAAGTGTTGGGGGGTATTCCCTGCATGCTCTTGTGTACTTCTGCTTTCAGGTATATATTTTCCCCTAGTTTATGGGTACGTGTGAACCTATGCTCTATCTCAGGGGACCTGGACTGTATCTAGGTTTGGGGACTTTATTAGGAAGTGGACCACCTGAAATGGAATTAGAGAATACTATGAAATTTTTGTTGAAATATTTTTATAGAACGTTTGTGGTCTTCAGAGCAGTTTCATGTTTCCCCAAATATGTGTTAATGCACCTCAACTGTCACAAAAGTGACATCTCCCTACATGATAGGAGACTGAGCCTCTATCCTTTCACTCTCTCCCACACCACCCTTCAGTATCTTCAAGTCTGTTGCTATAAACCAAAGATTTTATTTGTTTGTTTGTTTGTTTATTTATACTCCAGGGTCATCACTGAGGCTCCAAGCTAGCACTACAAATCCACCACTCTAGCGGCTCTCTCTTTGTCTCATGGGCCCTAGTCCATATCTCCTAACAAAGCTACAGACTTAGATATGGATCAAGGCCCATGAGACAGAACAGATGTGCACAGGTACTCATAAGTTAGGGGAAATATATACTTTAATGCAAAAGTGTACAATAGTTTGCAGTGGCCCCAAACAGCAAGCAAGTAGAAATACCTACAAAAAAAAGGACACCATAAAGTGATATTTATATACCTTTCCCATATTTGGGAGCTACTGTTTGCCCTGATCCAGCTTTCTAGTCCTGTTTCCAACTCGACACCATCTTCCCAGACAATACCTCTGGTCCACCTGTATGTTAGCTGTCACTTTCAGGCAAAAACTAGTAAAGTCGTGGAACCCCTGAAATATACTTAAAATAGACCCACCGGCTTTTTCCAAAATGGAGACCCCAAAACTCATCTGCTATATTCTTGCCTTTAGATTCCTGACTATTAAACAATTTGTTCTGCTTTATATCTTAATGCTTTTCTTCAGCCACCAAGTCGCAGATACTACCATGATGCCAAACTGACTTCCTGAATAGAGGACCTTATTAATGTATCCTGGATCTCCACCTCTTCTGAGCCCTGCCCTACTAGGGAAAGACAGGGCCAGGCTGGGAGTATGGACTGACTTGCCAATGCCCATGTTCAGTGGAGAAGCAATTACAGAAGCCAGACTTTACACATTCTGCACCCCATAATGATCCTGGGTCCATGCTCCCAGAGGGATGAAAAAATGGAAAAGCTTTCAAGGGAGGGGATGGGATGTAGAACTCTGGTGGTGGGAATTGTGTATAATTGTACCCCTCTTATCTTGTAGTCTTATAGATATTTTTATCATATAAATAAATCAATTTAAAAAATATCACAAGTTTGATTATTCACACACATTCCCAAGTAGTTTACCACGGAAATACTATTTCAAATTCACTTTTAGGGGAAAATAAAGTTAAATGAAAATCAATATTAACTGAGTTGGGACTGAATGAAAAATGTGTGTTTTAAGCTATTTTACCTCAAAGATAGTTTCCTGTCGAAACTGTAAGTAGTGGTAACAGTCAGTTTTAAAATATTTTGAGACATAAGCCAAAATCTTGGGTGGGGGGAAATAACTATTATTCAAAAGACTATTAATTACCTAGTTCTAACATTGAAAAGGTATGATTGTTAAAGTATGGACCTTTATAAAAGGTAATTTGAGGGCAGGGGAAATAGCATAATGGTTATGTAAAGAGCCTCTCAGGCTTTGAAGTCCCAGGTTCAATCCCCTGCACCATCATAAACTAGAGCCAAACAGTACTCTGGTAAATAAACAAATAAATAAATAGTAGTAATTTGAAGCATTTTTGATAGTAGATAGGATGTTCTGGAAATTACTAGTAATTTAATTCATAACATACAGATAATTTTCTTCTACAATTTTCAGTACTTTTAATCATGACCTAATTTTAAATTTTCACCACAAGTATCTGAAGCAACTAACAAGTGACCAATGATCTTGATGAAATAATTAAAATTGTCTTAGTTACCTCACTGGAAAATCCTGGTGCTACTTATTATATCTTATACGTAAATTACTAAATGGAAGGATTCATGCTATCATAGATTAGCATTTCCAAACGAAATGTAAATTGCCCTTGTCTCTACTTTCCACATTGATGAGCTGTGTAATGAGCTAGAGAAGGAAAACTTAAGAACCCATCTTCATTAACAGTAAACTAAGAACAATTAATAACATTTTTAGAAGGAAAAGGAGAAATTGTTATCCATGGCAAGGTAATTGAATTCTATAAACTTGTTGAAGCTTCACTCTGTAAATGTGTTCGCAAGTAATTATCACCCACAGCATAAATAACTTCATAATATCTACCTGAGTCAACATTATTCAGATTTGCAAAGCACCAAGAAAAATAATTAGTTGATTCCTTATCCAAGAAAAGCATATTTCTTACTTACAAATAATTCCAAACTCCTCAAAAGAATGAGTGGGTGTAGACTGGTTCTCTACAGCTTATGGCTCAATTTCAAGATTTGTGGTAGGAACCTGCCAGTCAGGTCAACCATCTTCTAATAAATGACAGCTCAAATTCTTTGTTTATCTGAAAGCTCACAATAATAACCCTGAGTTGTTAGAATTTAAGAGTTGTTGTTATTGCTGCTATTGTTGTCAGGATCAAGATTTTAGCATTCACTATTCCAGGCCTATATATATATATATATATGGAGAGAGAGAGAGAGGGAACACAGCACTGAAGCTTCCTCCAATGTAGTGGAAGTCAAGTTCAAACCTGATTCACACTTACAGCAAAATAGGTTCACTCAAGAGTAAGCTTTTTTGCAGGCCCAAGATAGAGAAGTTTAAGGATCATTACTATAGAATTTGACTGTGACTGGTACCTGAAGAACATCTTCTGATAAAGACCGGAAACTTATTTTCTTTTTTAAATATTTTATCTCTTTATTTACTTAAAGCAAGGGAGATGGAGAGGTGGGGGGGAGAGATCGAGATCACAACAGTGCTCTGTTCTGGATTGTGGTGCTGCTGGGGATTGAACCTGGGATGTCAGAGTAGCAGGCATGTAAGTCTTTTGAGTAACATTATGCTGTATACCCAGCCCTAGAAACTGTTTCTCATTTTTTTAAATTAATTGATTAGATAGAGACAGAGAGAAATTGAGAAGGAAGGGGAAGACTGAAAGAGAGAGAAAGAGACACCTATAGCACTGTGTCACCGCTCATGAAGTTTTCCCCTAGCAGGTGAGGACCAAGGACTTGAACCCTGGTCTTTGCATATTGTAACATGTGCACTCAACTGGGAGCACTACCACCAGCCCCTAGAATCTGATATTCTTTCTTTTTTTAATTTTTATTTATAAAATGGAAATATTGATAAGACCATAGGATAAGAGGGATACAATTCCAAACAACTGCCACCACCAGAACTCCATGTCCAATCTCCTCCCTTGATAGCTCTCTATTCATTTTTTAGGGGAATTAATGTTTTACATTTGACAGCAAATACAATAGTTTGTACATTATAACATTTCTCAGTTTTCCACACAACAATACAATCCCCACTATGTTCTTCGTCATTCTTTTTGGACCTGTACTACCCCCCCACTCCACCCTAGAGTCTTTTACTTTGGTGCAATACACCAACTCCAGTTCAGGTTCTACTTGTGTTTTCTCTTCTGATCTTCTTTTTCAACTTCTGCCTGAGAGTGAGATCATCCCATATTCATCCTACTGTTTCTGACTTATTTCACTTAACATGATGTCTTTAAATTCCATCCAATGTGGGCTGAAAACTGTGAGATGACCATTTTTAATAGCTGAGTAGTATTCCATTGTATACTATAACTTGCTCAGCCAATCATCTGTTGTTGGACACCTGGGTTGCTTCCAGGTTTTGGCTATTACAAATTGTGCTGCTATGAACATAGGCATACACAAATCTTTTGGGATGGGTGTGTTGGGTTCCTTAGGATACACCCCCAGGAGAGGAATTGCAGGATCATAGGGTAGGTCCATTTCTAGCCTTCTGAGAGTTCTCCAGACTGTTCTCCACAGAGATTGGGCTAATTTACATTCCCACCAGCAGTGTCGGAGGGTTCCTTTGACCCCACACCCTCTCCAGCATTTGTTGCTATGGCCTTTTCTAATGTATGACATTCTCATAGGAGTGAAGTGGTATCTCATTGTTGTCTTTATTTGCATTTCTCTAACAATCAAAGACGGAACATTTTTTCATGTGTTTTTCGGCCTTTTAGATCTTTTCTGTTGTGAATATTCTGTTCATGTCCTCTCCCCATTTTTGGATGGGACCATTTGTTTTCTTTTCCTTGAGTTTGGCAAGCTCTTTATATATTTTGGTTATTAAACACTTGTCTTATGCATGTAAAGATCTTCTCCCATTCTGTGAGGGGTCTCTTTTTTTTGGGGGGAGGTATTGGTTTCTTTTGCTGTGCAGAAGCCTTTTAATTTGAAGTAGTCCTGTAGGTTTATACTTGCCTTAGTCTTCTTCGTAATTGGATTTGTTTTATTGAAGATGTCTTTAAAATTTATGCTGAAAGGAGTTCTGCCAATATATTCATCTAAGTATCTGATAGTTTCTGGTCTAACTTCCAGGTCCTTGATTCACTTAGAATTTACTTTTGTGTTGGGTGAAAAATAGTAGTTCATTTTCATTCTTCTGCATGTTTCAGCTTATTTTTTTTTCCAACACCATTTGTTGAAGAGTCTCCCCTTTCCCCATTTAACAGTGTGGGTATCTTTGTCAAAGATTAGATGGCCATAGGTGTGGGGGATTACTTCTAGGGTCTCAATTCTATTCCACTGGTCAGTGTGTCTATTCATGTTCCAGTAGCAAACAGTTTTGATTACAATGGCCCTATAATACTATCTGAGATCTGGGAGTGTGATGCCTCCAGTTCTGTTCTTTCTTCTCAAGGTTGTTTTGGCAATTCTAGGTCTTTTCTGGTTCCAGATAAACATTTGTATATGGCTCTGGGTAGTATAGTCATTTTGATTATGCTAATTCTTCCAACCCATGAACATGGATTATCTTTCCAGTTCTTTCTGTCTTTTTCTATTTTCTTGAGTGACTCATAATTTTCTTTATACAAGTCTTTCACTTTGTAGGTTTATTTCTAGATATTTTAGTGTTTTTGTTGCTATAGTAAAAGGAATTGATTTCTGGATTTCATCTTCTTCTAACTTAGTGTTTCCATAGAGGAATGCCACTGATTTTTGAATGTTAATTTTGTAGCCTGACACCTTACTGTATTGCCTGATAATTTCCAAAAGCTTCTTGCTAGATTCTTTAGGTTTTTCTATATATACTATCATGTCATCTGAAAATAGGGAAAGTTTGACTTCTTCTCTTCCAGTCTGTATCCCTTTAATTCCTTGCTCCTGCCTGATTGCTATGGCAAGAACTTTGAACACTATGCTGAATAGTAATGGTGATAGTGGGCAGCCCTGTCTAGTACTTGATCTGAGGGGAAATGCTTCCAGTTTTTCATCATTGAGTATGATGTTGGCTGTAGGTCTGCTATATATAGACTCCACTATCTTTTTTTATTTCATTTTATTTATAGCAAGAAAACCATAGGATAAGAGGGATACAGCTCTACACAATTCCCACCACCAGAACTCCATGTTACATCCCTTCCCTTGATAGCTTTCCTATTCTTTAACCCTCTGGGAGTATGGACCCAAGGTCATTGTGGGATGCAGAAGGTGGAAGGTCTGGCTTCTGTAATTGATTCCCTGCTGAACATGGGCATTGACAGGTCGATCCAGCCTATCTTTCTCTTTCCCTAGTGTGGAAGGGCTCTCGGTGAACATGGGCGTTGACAGGTCGACCCATACTCCCAGCCTGCATCTCTCTTTCCATAGTGGGGCAGGGTTCCTGGAAATCAGAGCTCAAAGACACATTGGTGGGGTTGTCTGCCCAGGGAAGTCCGGTTGGCATCATGCTAGCCTCTGGAACCTGGTGATTGAAAAGAGGGTTGACATATAAAGCCAAACAAGTTGTTGACTAATCATGAACTTAAAGGCTGGAGTAGTACAGATGAAAAATTGGAGTGGGGGGGGTCTCTGTTTTGTAGATAGCTAGTAGGCACATTTTAGTTATATTCCAAAGAGCCTGCAGCTATACCAGTTTTTTTCCCTGAGTCTGAAATCTGATATGCAGGTGGATCCAAGTTATTGTCTGGGGATATGATGTCATTGCTGGGAAAAGGACCAGAAGACTGGATCTGGGAAGAAAGTAGCTCCCAATTATGGAAAAGGTGTATAAATATTGTTGACTGTAAGCCGCATCTATTTGCTCTGATCTGGGGCCCATATTCAGCTTAGGAGCCTATGTGACCTCTGTATCCCTATAGATCAGAGCTTATATTATGTGGTCATGTGTAGGAACGTTCCAAGCTGCCCCAGTATCAGGACCCATCATCCTCACTCCACTATCTTGAGAAATTTTCCATCTATTCCCATTTTTGTAGCATTTTGATCATAAAGGGATGTTGGATTTTGTCAAGGGCTTACTCTGCATCTATTGATATAACCATGTGGTTTTTGACTTTCTTTTATTGATGTTGTGGATCGCATTGATTGAATTACCTATATTAAACCAACCTTGCATCCCTGGGATAAACCCTACTTGGTCATGATGAACAATCTTTTTAATATACTGCTGTATCCAGTTGGTTAGAATTTTCTTCAATATTTTAGCATCTATGTTCATCAGGGATATTGGTCTGTAGTTTTCTTTTTTGGTTGTGTCCCTGTCTGCTTTTGGTATCAGAGTGATGTTGGCTTCATAGAAACTGGAAGGCAGTACTCCTATGTCTTCAATCTTCTGGAAGATCTTTAAAAGTAGAGGTATTAACTCTTCCCTGAAGGGTTTGTAGAATTCATTTGTAAAAACCATCTGGTCCAGGACTTTTGTTCTTGGGAAGGTTTTTGATAACTGTTTCAATTTCATTAGCTGTGATAGGCCTGTTCATATTATCTAGTTCCTCTTTATTTAATTTTGGAAGTTTGTAGGTACCTAGGAAATTGTCCATTTCTTCCAGGTTCTCTAGCTTGGTGGCATATAGTTGTTCATAGAAGCCTCCCATGATATGTTGAATTTCTGCAGTGTCTGTTGTGATATCTCCTCTTTCATTTGCAATCCGATTTATTTGGGTTTTCTCCATTTTTTTGTTTTGTTATTTAGCTAAAGGTTTGTCAAGTTTGTACACTCTTTCAAAGTACCAACCTTTACTTTAGTTGATCTTTTGTATAGTTTTCTTATTTTCAATATTATTTATTTCTGCTCCAACTTTAGTGATTTCTGTCCTTATGGTTGCTTTAGAGTTTCTTTGTTCTTCTTCTAGGTCTTTAAGTTGTGCAATCAGGTTGTTTCATTGTGCTTTTTCTTGTTTCCTAATGTGTGCTTGTATGGCTATGGACTTCCCTCTCAGTACTGCCTTATCTGTGTTCCAAATATTTTGATAGCTTGTGTTTTCATTTTTTGAATCCTCGAAACATTTTGATTTCTTTCTTGATTTCCTCTTTGACCCAGTAGTTATTAAATAGTGTACTGTTGAGCTTTCACATTTTGGGACTATTACTTATCTTTTGATTATTGTTAATTGTTAGTTTAATTCCACTGTGATCAGAGATTATGCTTGGGATGATTTCAATGCTCTTGAATTTGCTGATGCTGTTTTTGTGGCCTAACATATGGTCTGTCCTTGAGAATGACCCATGTGGATGTGAGTAAAATGTTTATTCGAGTTTCTTTGGGTGAAGGACTCTGAAAATGTCCAATATTTCTATTTTTGTCTATCTCCTCATTTAGCTCCCTCATTTTTGAATTGATTTTCTGCCTGGATGATCTATCAAGTTGAGAGAGTGGGGTGTTGAAGTCCCCTACTATTACTGTGTTGCAGCTAATATATTGCTGTAGCTCTTTCAGTGAATGTTTGATGTATTTAGAGGGCTTATCATTGGGTGCATAGATGTTAATAATTGTTAAGTCCTTTTGATTGACTGATCCTCTGAACATTAAGTAGTGTTCCCTATGTTCTTAATTGTGTCAGATATGAGAATAGCTGTCCCTGCCCTTTTTTGTGGACTATTGGCTTGTATGATAGTTTTCCATCCTTTCACATTGAGTTTGTGTTTGTCTTCTTGAGTTAGGTGGGATTCCTGTAGACAGCATATTGTTGGGTTGTGTTTTCTGATCCATCTTCCTACTCTGAGCCTTGTAATAGGGGAATTCAACATTGACATTTATTGATATCATAGATTGAAGATATTTTAGTGCCATTATTGTAGTTTTTGGCATGTTCTGATATATGGCATATGTATGGTGCTCTGACTTCTTCCCTGAACTTCTTTCAGGGAAGGCTTAGTGATAGTTGATTCTTTCAACTGTTGCTTGTCTGAGAAGGTTTTTATGCCTCCATCTAGTATTAATGACAATCTAGCAGGATAGTAGTCATCGTTGAAAGCCTTTCTCATTGAGCAGTCAATAGATATCTTGCCATTCTCTTCTTGCCTGTATGAATTGTGTAGAGAAGCCTGCTGCTAACCTTATGGGTTTTCCTCTGTAGGTGACTCTTTGTTTTTCTCTTGTAGCCTTCAGGATCCTTTCTTTTTTTTTTTTTTTTTTATTTTATTTTTTTTTTTATTTAAATTTTTAATTTAAGAAAGGGTTAGTGAACAAAAGCATAAGGTAGGAGGGGTACAACTCCACACAATTCCCACCACCCAATCCCCATAACCCACCCTCTCCCATGATAGCCTTCCCATTCTCTAGCCCTCTGGGAGCATGGACCCAGGGTCGTTGAGGGTTGCAGAAGGTAGAGGGTCTGGCTTCTGTAATTGCTTCCCCGCTGAACATGGGCGTTGACTGGTCGGTCCATACTCCCAGTCTGCCTCTCTCTTTCCCTAGTAAGGTGTGTCTCTGGGGGAGCTGAGCTCCAGGACACATTGGTGGGGTCTTCAATCCAGGGAAGCCTAGCCAGCATCCTGGTGGCATCTGGAACCTGGTGATTGAAAAGAGAGTTAACATACAAAGCCAAACAATTTGTTGAGCAAACATGGATCCCAAGATTGGAATAGTGGAGAGGAAGTGTTGGGGAGGTACTCACTGCAAACTCCAGTGTAATCCTGCTTTCAGGTATATATTCTGCAGTAGTTTATGGACACGTGTGCGCATACGCTCTCTCTCACAGAAACTGGTGTACGTCTAGGCTATGGGACTTTGTTAGAAAGTGAACCACCCGAGATGAAATTAGAGTGTACTATAAAAGGAAAGGTCTCACCCGAGCAATGAAGCTGAAGGGTTGTCATTCCACACGTGAAGTCTCTGGATACACTCTGAGGTGAAGCATGTTGAGATGGCAATCGTTGCTTTGGTTAGGTTGTGATCGGCGGATGCAATATTATTTGGTATGGATTGGGAGAAGCATACGGGAAAGTGAGCCCTATCCATGGGTGCCAGGACTGGGGGAAGTAGGGGCTCTATAGTGAAGATGTGAGGTTCCTGCTGTCTTAGGGTTCAAAAAGACAATCAATAGTTAATATTATCATCACATTATTTGTTAATTGGGTTAACTTTGAAAAGTCCCTTTGTTATGGTTTGCTGTACAGTACCCAGTATCTTGTACATAGCTGTGCTATTGGAAGCCTCCAATCTGCTTGGTCTAGGCTTTTGAGAGAGTCCGCATATCAAATACGTAGCCTATCTATTAAAAAGATTCAGTTTGTCTCCTGAGAACCTTTGAGACATACAATTGATTTCCCCCTCTCATATTAATTAACTACTGATTTATATGTCTACATTTTGCTAGGAGTGTACATAAACACCATTCCCATCACCAAAGGACCGTGACCCATCCCTCCCGCCCATTCCCACCCCCCACTGGCCCAGAAAGCTACATGTCTACCCCTCACCACTGGGTTTTTTCTTTGGTGCCCTACTTACAATTTGATCAGGTCCTGCTTTTAGTTTCCCTTTCAGATCTTCTAAGTCAGCTTCTGTTGATGAGTGGGATCATCCCATACTCATCTTTAACTTTCTGACTCAGTTCACTTAACATAATTCCTTCTAGCTCTGTCCAAGATGGGTCAGAGAAGGTGGGTTCATTGTTCTTGATAGCTGCATAGTATTCCATTGTGTATATATACCACAGCTTTCTCAGCCATTCATCTGTTGTTGGGCACCTGGGTTGCTTCCAGGTTTTAGCTATTATGAATTGTGCTGCTATGAACATAGGAGTACACACCTCTTTTTGGTTGGGTGTTATGGAGTCCTTTGGGTATAACCCCAGGAGAGGAATTATTGGGTCATATGGAAGGTCCATGTCTAGCCTTCTGAGGGTTTTCCAGACTGCTCTCCACAGAGGCTGTACCAATTTACATTCCCACCAGCAATGTAAAAGGGTTCCTCTGTCCCCACATCCTCTCCAGCATTTGTTGCTGCTGTCCTTTTTGATGTATGCCATTCTTACAGGAGTGAGGTGGTATCTTAGTGTTGTCTTAATTTGCATTTCTCTGACAATCAGTGACCTAGAGCAGTTTTTCATATGTTTGTTAGCCTTTTGGATCTCCTCTGTGGTGAGTGTTTTGTTCATTTCCTCTGCCCATTTTTGGATGGGGTCATTTGCTTTTTTGCGGCTAAGTTTGCTGAGCTCTTTATATATTTTGGTGATTAGTTTCTTGTCTGATGTCTGGCATGTGAAGATCTTCTCCCATTCTGTGAGGGGTCTCTCTGTTTGTTTAATTGTTTCTTTGGATGTGCAGAAGCTTTTCAATTTGATGTAGTCCCATTGGTTTGTTTCTACTTTGGTCTTCCTTGCAATTGGGTTTGATTCATCAAAGATATCCTTGAGGTGTAGATGGCAAAGTGTTTTACCAATGTTTTCCTCTAAGTATTTGATTGTTTCTGGTCTGACATCTAGGTCTTTGATCCATTTGGAGTTGATTTTTGTTTCTGGTGAGATAAAGTGGTTCAATTTCATTCTTCTGCATGTTTCAACCCAGTTTTCCCAGCACCATTTATTGAAGAGAGCCTCCTTCTTCCATTTAATCCTTTGGGCCCCCTTATCAAAGATTAGATGCCCATAGGTGTTGGGATTTACTTCTGGGCTTTCAATTCTGTTCCACTGGTCTGTGTGCCTATTTTTGTTCCAGTACCATGCTGTTTTGATGATGATGGCTTTATAATATAGTTTAAGGTCTGGGAGTGTGATGCCTCCATTTCTGTTTCTTTTCCTCAAGATGGTTTTGGCAATTCTAGGTGTTTTCAGGTTCCAGATAAATGATTGTAGTGTTTGTTCTATTCTCTTAAAGAAGCTTGGTGGAACTTTGATGGGTATTGCATTAAATTTGTATATGGCTCTGGGGAGAATGTTCATTTTGATGATATTTATTCTTCCAATCCATGAGCATGGGATATCTTTCCATTTCTTGGTATCAGTTTCTATCTCCTTGAGTAGCGACTCATAGTTTTCAGCATACAAGTCTTTCACTTCTTTGGTCAACTTTATTCCTAGGTATTTGATTGATTTTGCTGAAACAGTGAATGGGAGTGATTTCTGGATGTCTTCTTCTTCAGATTTAGTGTTTGCATAAAGAAATGCCACTGATTTTTGTACATTGATTTTGTAGCCTGATACCTTGCTATATTGCCTAACAACTTCCAGTAATTTTCTACTGGATTCTTTAGGTCTTTCTATGTATACTATCATATCATCTGCAAATAGTGAGAGCTTGACTTCTTCCCTTCCAATCTGTATCCCTTTGATTTCTTTCTCTTGCCTGATTGCTATGGCAAGAACTTCCAATACTATGTTGAAGAGTAACGGTGACAGTGGGCAGCCCTGTCTAGTCCCTGATCTGAGGGGGAATGCTTTCAGCTTCTCTCCATTGAGTATGATGTTGGCTGTAGGTTTGCTATATATAGACTCCACTATCTTGAGGAATTTCCCATCTATTCCCATTTTTTGTAGAGTTTTGAGCATGAATGGGTGTTGGATTTTGTCAAAGGCTTTCTCTGCATCTATTGAGATAATCATGTGGTTTTTGGCTTTGCTTTTATTGATGTGATGAATGACATTGATTGATTTACGGATGTTGAACCAGCCTTGCATTCCTGGGATGAATCCCACTTGGTCATGATGAACAATCTTTTTGATGTGTTGCTGTATCCGGTTGGCCAAGATCTTGTTTAATATTTTGGCATCTATGTTCATCAGAGATATTGGTCTGTAGTTTTCCTTTTTTGTTCTGTCCCTATCAGCTTTTGGTATCAGGGTGATGTTGGCTTCATAAAAGGTGGAAGGGAGTATTCCTGTTTCTTCAATCTTATGGAATAGCTTAAGAAGTATGGGTATTAACTGTTTCCTGAAAGTTTTGTAGAATTCGTTTGTGAAGCCATCTGGTCCAGGACTTTTGTTGTTGGGGAGATTCTTAATAACGGTTTCAATTTCTTTGTCTGTGATTGGTGCATTTAGATTTTGTAGTTCTTCTTGGTTCAGTTTTGGAAGTGCATAGGTTTCTAGGAATTGTTCCATTTCTTCCAGATTCTCTAGCTTGGTGGCATATAGTTCTTTATAGAAGTTTCGCAGAATTCTCTGGATTTCTGTGGTGTCAGTTGTGATATCTCCTGTATCGTTGACAATTCTATTAATTTGAGTCTTCTCTCTTTTTTGTTTGGTGAGTCTGGCTAGGGGTTTGTCAATTTTGTTTAATCTTTCAAAGAACCAACATTTGGCTTCATTGATCTTTTGTATGGTTCTTTTATTTTCGATGTTGTTTATTTCTGCTCTAACTTTAGTGATTTCTGTCCTTCTGGTTGCTTTAGGGTTCCTTTGTTCCTCTTCCTCTAAGTCCTTGAGGTGTGTAGTAAGTTCGTTCATTTGGGCTTCTTCTTGGTGTTTAATATGTGATTGTATAGCTATAAGTTTCCCTCTCAGTACTGCTTTAGCTGTGTCCCAAATATTTTGATAGGTTGTGTCTTCATTTTCATTAGTTTCCAGGAACATTTGAATTTCCTGTTTGAGTGAGTGTCTGACCCAGTGGTTCTTAAGGAGCATGTTGTTTAGTTTCCAAATTCTATGTCTTTTAATAATTTTCTGTTTGTTGTTAAAAGTTAGTTTTACTCCACTGTGGTCTGAGAAGATACTTGGGATGATTTCAATGCTCTTGAATTTATTGATGCTGTCTTTGTGACCTAACATGTGGTCTATCCTTGAGTATGTGTTGTGTGGATTTGAAAAGAAGGTGTATTCCAGTTTTTTGGGGTGGAGGAGTCTGAAAATGTCCAAGAGGTCTAGTCTGTCAATCTCTTCATTCAATTCTCTTATATCTTTATTGGTTCTCTTCTTTGTTGATCTGTCTAAGTGTGAGAGTGGGGTATTGAAGTCTCCCACTATTATTGTATTACTATTGATGTATTTTTGAAATTCTTTCAATAGGTGTTTAATGTATTTAGATGGTCCCTCGTTGGGTGCATAGATGTTAATAATTGTTAAGTCTTCTTGGCTGATTGATCCTCTTATCATTATGTAATGTCCTTGCCTATCTTTTATTACTTTATTTAATTTAAAATCTATCGTGTCTGAGATGAGAATGGCTGTTCCTGCCCTTTTTTGTGGACCGTTAGCCTGTATGATAGTTTTCCATCCTTTCACTTTAAGTCTGTGTTTATCTTGTTGTGACAGATGGGATTCTTGCAAGCAGCATATGGTTGGGTTATGTTTTCTGATCCATCCCCCCACCCTGTGCCTTTTGATGGGTGAGTTTAAGCCATTGACATTTATTGATATTATGGATTTAATGTATTGTAGTGCCATTGTTCTAAAAAACAATTTGTTTGCTCTGATATATTACAAGTATTATAGTGATGTTCTTGTTTATAAGAGGTCTTTTAATACCTCTTTCAGGGCCGGCTTGGTGATAGTTGCCTCCTTTAACTGTTGTTTGTCTAAGAAGGTTTTGATCCCTCCATCTAGCTTGAATGAAAGTCTAGCAGGATATATAATCCTTGGTTGAAACCCTTTTTCATTCAGGGCTCGATAGATATCTTGCCACTCCCTTCTGGCTTTTAGAGTTTGAGTTGAAAAATCTGCAGAAAGTCTTATGGGTTTTCCCCTGTATGTGACTTTTTGTTTCTCTCTTGCAGCCTTTAGGATCCTTTCTTTATCCTTACTTCTTCTCATTGTGACTATGATGTGTCTTGGTGTTTTCAGGTCTGGGTTGATTCTGTTTGGTACTCTCTGGGCCTCTTGCACCTTGATATCCTTTCTGTTATTCAGGTCTGGGAAATTTTCTTGTATTATTTCCTCTAGGATGTTTGCTTCCCCTTCCTCTCTTTCTTCCTCTGGCAGGCCAATTATACGAATGTTACTTCTTTTGAGATCATCCCATATGTCTCTGTTGTTGTTTTCAGTGTCTCTCAATCTCTTTTTAAGCTCTTTCACCTCTTTCTTAGTTTTCTCTAACTCATCCTCTGTCTGACTAATTCTGTTTTCTGCTTCTGTTAGTCTGCTTTCCCTTGCCTCAGCTTCTTTCTTCATTACAGCTATTTCAGCTTTCAGTTCTCTAATTGTCTCAAGATAATCAGTATTTTCCTTGGGGGTCTCAACTGTTGTTTCCCTAATACTGCCATTTCTTTCCTCCAATGTTGTTTTCATTTCTGTGATTAATAAGTTTATTATTGCTTGCATACTTTTCTTATCTATGGTTACTTCTGACTGATTTGTGGTTTCTTCTGGGCTCTTGTCTTCATTCATTGGGGTAGCAGTTTTATTTGTTTTTAATCTACCCATTTTTTTTTTAATTTATGTGTTTCTCTCTCTTTTTTTTTTTTAATGTTCTGTTGTTCCTCAGTTGTTGTGTTTTGAGCACAAGTAACACTGTACTAAATACCTTTATGACAATTGCACTCACCAACCTCCGGAATAACCGTAGCAACTGAAGTAAGTATTGAAGGAGTTTAATCGTTACCAGTTAGCCAAACAATTTCTCCAGTCCGTGAAAAAATAGTAACCAAATCCCAGTGAAGAAAGAGAAAAGGAAGAGAGGATAGCAAGAATAGACAGTTATGCAAATTTACTATCCAGTGTATATTCTAAGGGTAACAAGAGTGTAAAGGGAACTAGAGCAGAGATACACACATAGAGAGTCCACTCTGGGTCAGATTTCTTCCCCAAAGTAATTCACAAATTCAGAAAGTCAAAGAAGAAAGAAGTGTATGACAAGATTAAAAAAAAAAAAAAAAGAGAGAGAGAGAGATTGAGAGAGATAAGAGAGAGAAAAGGGAGAAGATAGGAAGAAGAGTTGTAATTAAAGAGCAGTGCGAGGAACTTCCCAAATGTGTATCAGTGAATTAACAAAAAAAAAAAAAAAAAAAAAAACCCTGTTTGGTGGTATGGGGTATCCTGCTAGTAGCTGGTCCCAGGCACTGCTTATGGGGGGAGGGGGGGTGGCGGGAAGGATGTATGCTTGAAAATTAAAAGGAAGAAAAAAGAATTTTTTCCCCCTACTCTAATTCTTAACCCAAATTAAGTTATAGAAACATCCTTGGTATGACCGTTATGGCCCCTTATTGGATGGCCTGCTAAAGGCAGAAAATCCTATTGTTTACACGAGATGTGTCCGGAGCTCAAAGGCTGGCCGCTTCTGCTTCTCCGGGCGCCATTTTCCGGGAAACCCCGCCCTCCAGACTTTTTTAAAGGATTTCTCAAAAATGAAAACTAGCTCCAAGTCCTTTGATCCAATGAGAGCTATACTCAAGAAGTCTTTGGATCCACCCTCAGGGTCGCGGTGGACCCTGGCAACTCCCAAGAGGCAGCCCCCGAGCTAAAGTGCTCTCTCCGGGTCCTCTGCCCGCCGTGCTCTGCAACCGGCGGAGGAGCCGCCTTCCCGGGCGGGCGGAGGACAATGCCTGGCGCACTCGCCTTGCCTGGCGCCGCCTGGGAATTCTGGCGCCCCGCTAGTCCGTGTCACCTTTGCTCTAATTGTTAACCCAAATTAAACTGTAATAACTTCTTTGGTGCCCCCCCCCCCTTATTGACTGGGCTGCTAAAGGCAGAAAATCCTACCTTTGCCGACGATGCTATCAGAGCACTCTAGGATCCTTTCTTTATCCTTATTCCTTTCCATTCTAAATATGATGTGTCTTGGTGTCTTTAAGTCTGGGTTAATTCTTTCTGGGACCCGCTAGGCTTCTTGAACCTTTATGTCTTTTATGTTGTCTATACTAGAGAAGATCTCAGCTATTATGTCCTGAAGAATGCTTTCTTCCCCTCCCTCTATTTCTTCCTCTGTTTAGCCAATAAAGCATAATTATTTATTTTGAAGTCATCCCACATGTCTCTGTTATTGTTTTCAGTATCTCTTAATCTCTTCTTGAGATCTCTTACTTCATTTTTAGTTGTCTCTGATTCATCCTCAATCTTGCTAATTATGTCTTCAGCCTCATTTATTCTATTCTCTCTCCCCTCTACTGTTTTCTGGAGTTCATCTATTTTGTTACCCTATTCTGATACTGTTTTAGCTTGCTTGGCTAGTTGTTTTCTTAGCTCAGCTATTTCAGCTTTCAGCTCTCTAATAACCTTGAGATAATTAATATTTTCCTCAAGAGTTTCATTGGTTGTTTCTGCATTTCTGGTGACAATTCTTTCAATCTCTTTACTCACTCCTGTGATTATTTCCTTAACTAGTGTTTGGATGTTGACCACATTATTTTGTGGTTCAATCTTTGGGACACTTTTAGCTGGACTCTTGTCCTGGTTCATTTCTCCAATGTTTCTTGTTGGTTTAACCATTCTATATAGTATGTTATGAGGTCCTTCTCTCAGTACTTTTCAAATTACTGATCACTCTTGCCTGGATTGTCTTGTGTCTAAGTAAGGTACTTAAAGAGTTCACAGTTGTGGAAATTAACAGTTGTTTCAATATTATTTCAATCCCTGAGTTGGAGCATAGTGGCTGTTAAAGCCTCTTTTGTTCTTTTTCTCCCCTCTAGGCTATGGGAGCCTGAGGGCTTTTAAAGTATAAGTAGGCTTTTTAGTTTAATCACTGACTCCTGACCAAAATATAAATCAGGGTGGGGGAGAGATAATACAGTGGTTATGCAAAGTGACTCTCATGCCCCAAGGATCCAAAGCTCCAGGCTCAATTCAGCTTCTCTTTCAAGCGGGGCAGCACTGCTGGGCCCTTTGAGTTTCCAAACAAATCCTGTTTATAGTCTGCAGGTTCTGAGGCAACTATTCACCATGTTCTCATCAGGAGAACAATTTGGAAAAACTCCCACTATACAACCTGAGTGCTAGGCCACCGAGGTGTAGATCTTCTCCTGAGTCTCCTGGTCAGTTCTCTGTTCCAAGACTTCATCACAGGGCCTCACCCCTGCTGCCCAGCCCCCGAGGGCAGCAGCAATGGAGACTCACAGCTGCATCTGTTGAGTCTCAGGGGAGTTCTCTCTTTCAGCAGCCTTTTTGTTGGTAAAACAGACTGGAGGTGGTGCCTCAACTGGTAAACTGGCGGACTGTTACCAACCACCAAATCTCTCCTTAGGCTCCTCTCTGTCCAGGAGTCACACGTGTTTGCACTCACTGGAGATTTGGTGGCTTCCTGAAGTCATTCTAGTCCTGCCTTGTTGCAGTCCCAGGTGATCTTCTTTGGTCAGTTGTCCTATTCTCTATCCCTCTAGGAGTATAGACCCAGGGTCATTATGGGGTGCAGAAAGTGGAAGGTATGGTTTCTGTAATTGCTTCTCTGCTAAACATGGGCATTGGCAGGTCTATCCATACTCCCATCCTGTATCTCTCTTTCCCCAGTGGAGCAGGGATCTGAATAAAGGGGACTCCTGGACACAATGGTGGGGATGTCTGCCCAGGGAAGTCAGGTTGGCATCATGGTAGCATCTGGAACCTGCTCGCTGAAAAAGAATTAAGATATAATGCAGAACAAATTGTTGACTAATCATGAACCTAAAGGCAAGAATATTTCAGATGAAGATTTGGGGTCTCCATTTTGGAAAAATCTATTAGGTATATTTTAGGTATATTCCAAGGGGCCATGACTTTACTAATTTTTATCTGAACCTGACATCTGATATGCAAGTGGACCCACGTTATTATATGGGGAGATGGTGTCATAGTTGGAAAAGGGGCTAGAAATCTGGATCAGGGAAAAGTGTAGCACCCAAATATGGGGAAAGTGTATAAATATTGTCATATCTACACCCCATCAATTTGATTTGGGGTCCATATTCAACACAGGAGCCTATGTAACCTCTGCATCCCTATAGGTCTAAGCTCTTATTCTGTAGTCACTGCTAAGAATATTCCAGGCTTCACACATATCTGATATCTGCCAAGAGTTTCAGGTCTGTGAAAGAGTGACTTCAAAGTGACCCACACTGGTTACACATAGGCTATGAAATCTCTGGAGTAATTCATCTCAAAACATTATTAAAGGAATTGAAATTCTGACTCTAATCTAAAAATGATCTGAAAATTGTCACTACATGATTTTAGTACAAATGCTTTCATCTTCCATCCTTATCAAAACTTCCAGCTTCTTTGCTGAATTATATCATGTCATTACTGGAAACTACCTTTCTACCATAAACATAGGATAGGAGCAACCATTTTAAAGCTAAAATTCAGAAGAATATCCAGGTTTAAAAATTTCACCAACTTTTTGTCCTTGATTATTGTAGACAAAGAACCTGTCAAGGCAGGTGCTGAATAATTATGGTGTCGAGTTTGAGCTTCAGACTTATAAATTGTTGGGCACTGACTTCTTACTGAAGGTTTTTCTGCCCAGCTCAGTCTTAATAGTCACAGCTGTTTCTCTGAGGTATGTTTGGTGGTGGTGCCCTAGTTCCTCCTAGGAATGTGCTCCTTTGTGTGAAGGAAGCACATTATCTGCTTCATATCTGATTATATGTTTATAAATGCATACCTACATCCAAGCTTGTCCACATGCCAGTTCTGAATCAGCCCAAGGCATTCATTTGTTGTCTTAACTTTAGAAACTCTGTCCTAATAATTTGAGAAAGCCTAAATTAGTAAAAGCCGTCAAATTTCCAGAGAAAACATTGAATAATATACAAGGTGTTATTAAGCAGAATTAACTTTGTCTGCATTTCTTTTCTTCCCCATCCAAAAATTCACAACGGAGAGGGCTTTGTAGTGATTTTAGTAATCTACATAGCCACTATTTTGATACTTCCTCAATTCTGTTTGTAATAAACTTCTGGAAGAGTGAGAACTGTTTCCTCCTTCTTGCCAGTGAAGATGATCTGTAACCTTGAGAGTTGTGCTACTAGTGGAGAGAGTTCACTAAACACAGAAAGATCTACATATGTAGGAAATGACTCTACATGTGGATCAAATTATAGCATCCTGGGCGGTTTGTCTGTTGAAAATTATTTTATATCATATTTTCAAATCCATGAACCGACTCAAACATGTTAAAGAAAAGAGAAAGAATTCATCAAAATAAAATACAAAAGACAGCAGTGTTTTAAATAGTAAATGCTTTTTTCTTTTTTTTTTCTATTGGGGTGATTAGTGGTCTACTGTCCACAGTAAAATACAGTAGTTGGTGCATACATAACATTTCTCAGTTTTCCACATAACACTCTAACCACTCTCCACCCACACATATACATATGAGTAGTCCTCCACCATCATGTTTCAGGACCCGAATGCTCCCCACTGCCCCAGAGTCCTTTACTTTGGTGCAATACACCAACTCCAGTCCAAGTTCTGCTTTGTGTTTTCCCCTCAGTTCTTATTTTTCAACTGAGTGAGATCACCCCATATTATACTGTTATTTTCACCTGATTTTCAAATTTTAAAAACTGTTTTCACACTTTCCTCAAGGCCCAAGAGAACCTGAAGACTTGCAAACCAGCCACCCTTAGGCAGACACCCCAGTGATATATATTCTCTGGCATTTGGGTATAATTTTCTTTAAAATAGATTTAGAGGAAGATTAAGTTTTAGGATCTAGATCAGCATATGTGTAAGTGTTGAGAAATTTTCCTTTGACTTGCATTGAAGGAAAGAATATGACCCCACAGCACTTGCCCCTCTCCAGCATTTTGTTTTTGTCATTTTTTATTATTTTATTTATAAAAAGTAAACATTCACAAAACCATAGGATAAGAGGGGTACAACTCCACACAGTTTCCACCACCAGAGCTCCCTATTCCATCCTCTCCCTTGATAGCTTTCCTATTCTTTAACCCTCTGGGTGTATAGATTCAAAGTCATTGTAGGGAGCAGAAGGTGAAAGGTGTGGGGGTTTAGTTCTGGGATTTCAATTCTGTTCCATTGGTCTGTGTGCCTATTTTTGTTCCAACACCAGGCTGTTTTGATGATGATGGCCTTATAATATATTTTGAGATCTGGGAGTGTGATGCCTCCATTTCTGTTCCTTTTCCTCAAGATGGTTTTGGCAATTCGAGTTGTTTTCTGGTTCCAGATAAATGACTGCAGCTTTTGTTCTATTCTCTTAAAGAAGTTTGGTGGAACTTTGATGGGTATCATGCTAAATTTGTATATGGCTCTGGGGAGAATATTCATTTTGATGATATTAATTCTTCCAATCCATGAGCATGGAATGTCTTTCCATTTCTTGGTATCGTTTTTTATTTCCTTGAGTAGTGACTCATAGTTTTCAGTATACAAGTCTTTCACTTCTTTGGTCAGGTTTATTTTACTGATTTTGCTACAACAGTGAATGGGAGTGATTTCTGGATATCCTCTTCTTCAAATTTAGTGTTTGCATAAAGAAATGCCACTGAGTGTTGTCACTGATTGTGTAGCCTGACACCTTGCTATATTGCCTAATAACTTCAAGTAGTTTTCTGCTGGATTCTTTAGGTTTTTCTATGTATACTGTCATATCATCTGCAAATAATGAGAGCTTGACTTCTTCCCTTCCAATCTGTATTCCTTTGATTTCTTTCTCTTGCCTGATTGCTATGGCAAGAACTTCCAATACTATGTTGAAGGTTTGCTATATATAGATTCCACTATCTTGAGGAATTTCCCATATATTCCCATTTTTTGTAGTGTTTTGAGCATGAATGGGTATTAAATTTTGTCAAAGGCTTTCTCTGCATCTATTGAGATAATCATGTGGTTTCTGGTTTTGCTTTTATTGATAAATCCCAGTTGGTCGTGATGAACAATCTCTTTGATATACTGCCATATTAGGTTAGACAAGAACTTGTTTAATATTTTGACATCTATATTCATCAGAGATATTGGTCTGTAGTTTTCCTTTTTTGTGTCAATATCTGCTTTTGGTATGAGGGTGATGTTGGCTTCATAGAAGGTGAAAAGGAGTGTTCCACTTTCTTCGATCTTGTGGATGAGCTTTAGAAGTATAGTTATTAACTGTTTCCTGAAGGTTTTGTAGAATTCATTTGTAAAACCATCTGGTCCAGGACTTTTTTTGTTGGGAAGACTCTTAATAACTGCTTCAATTTCTTTGTCTGTGATTGGTACATTTAGGTTTTGTAGTTCTTCTTGGTTCAGTTTTGGAAGGGCGCATGTTTCTAGGAGTTCTTCCATTTCTTCCAGATTCTCTAGGTTGGTGGCATAGAAGTTCTTCATAGAAGTTTCACATGATTTTCTGGACTTCTGTGGTGTCATTTATGATATCTCCTCTATCGTTTACAATTCTATTTATTTGAGTCTTCTCCCTTTTTTAGTGAGTCTGGCTAGGGATTTGTCAATCTTTTTTAATTTTTCAAAGAACTATCATTTGGCTTCATTGTTCTTTTGTAGGGTTCTCTTATTTTCAGTGTTGTTTATTTCTGCTCTTATTTTAATGATTTCTGTCCTTCTGGTTGCTTTAGCGTCCCTTTCTTTATATTCCTCTAAGTCTTTACGATGTGCAGTAAGCTTGTTTATTTGAGCTTTGTTGTTGTTGTTGTTGTTCTCTAATGTGTGATTGGATGGCTATGAGTGTCCCTCTCAATACTGCTTTAGCTGTGTCCCAAGTATTTTGATAATTTGTGTCTTCATTTTCATTTGCTTCCAGAAACATTTGAATTTCTTGCTTGAGTGCCTCTCTGACCCAGCGATTCTTAAGCAGCATGTTGTTGAGTTTCCAAATTTTGTGACATTTAGTAATTTTCTGTTTGTTGTTGAATGTTAGCTTTACTCAACTGTGATCTGAGAAGATACATGGGATGATTTCAATGCTTTTGCATTTGTTGATACTGTCTTTGTGGCCTAACATGTGGTCTATCCTTGAGGATGTGCTGTGTGTATTTGAAAATAATGTGGATTCCAGGTTTTTTGGGGTGAAGAACTCTGAAAATGTCCAGGAGGTCTATTCTGTCCATCTCTTCATTTAATTTTCTTGTTTCTTAGTTCATTCTCTGCTTTGTTGATCTGTCTATGTGTGAGAGTGGGGTGTTGAAGTCTCCCACTATTATTGTATTACTATTGATTTTTTTATAGTTCTTTCAGTAGGTGTTTGCTGTATTTAGAAGGTTCCTCATTGGGACTATAGATGTTAATAACTGTTAAATCTTCTTGGTTGATTGATCCTCTAATCATTATGTAATGGCCTTGCGACAGACTATGACCCACATAGTCAACGACTGCCACCTCTCCAGATTCAAAGGAGGTCTCGAAACTTTACATCAGGCTCAACCTGACGCTGTTAACTGGCTACAGAAGAAGGGCAAACACTAGAAGAAGAAGAATTACTTTATTTAATTTGAAGTCTATGGTTTCAGAGATAAGAATGAATGTTCCTGCCCTTTTTGGTGGTCTATTATCCTGTAGAACAATTTTCCATCCTTTCACTTTAAGTCTGTATTTTCTTGTTGGGTCAGGTGGGATTCTTGCACATAACATATCATTGGGTTATATTTTCTGATTCATCCTCCCACTCTGTACCTTTTAATGGGTGAGTTTAAGCCATTGACATTTATTGATATTATGGATTTAATGTATTGTAGTGCCATTGTTCAATAATTTTTATTTGCTCTGATATATAGCAAGTATTATGGTGATGTTCTTGTTTATAAGAGATCCTTTAGAACATCTTTCAGGGCAGGCTTGGCGATGGTTGACTCTTTTAACTGTTGCCCTCTGAGAAGGTTTTGATCCCTCCATCTAGTTTGAATGAAAGTCTAGCAGGATATATTAGCCTTTGTTGAAACCCTTTTTCATTGAGGGCTCTATAGATATCTTGCCATTCTCTTCTGGCTTTTAGAGTTTGAGTGGAGAAGTCTGCTGATACTCTTAAGGGTTTTCCCTTGATGTGATTTTTTGTTTTTCTCTTACAGCCTTTAGGATCCTTTCTTTATCTTTGTTTCTATGTATCCTTGTAACTATGATGTGTCTTGGTGTCTTCAGGTCTGGGTTGATTCTGTTTGGGACTTTCTGGGTCTCTTGAATCTTAATGTCCTTTCTGTTGTTCAGGTCTGAGAAGTTTTCTTTTATTATTTCCTCTAGAATGTTTACTTCCCCTTCCTCTCTTTCTTCCTCTGGCAGGCCAATTATATGAATGTTACTTCTTTTGAGATCATCCCATATGTCTCTGTTGTTGTTTTCTGTGTCTCTCAATCTCTTTTTGAGCTCATTTAGGTGTTTCTTTGTTTTCTCTAGCTCATTCTTTTTCCGGATAATTCTGTTTTCTGCTTCTGTTAGTCTGCTTTCCTTTCCCTCAGCTTCTTTTTTCAGGTCAGTTATAGTATTAGCTTGTTCTATTAATTGGCTTTTTAGCTCAACTATTTCAGCTTTCAGTTCTCTAATTACCTTGAGGTAGCTAGTATTTTCCTTGAGGGTCTCATCTATTGTTTCCCTAATTCTGATAGCCCTTTACTCCATAGTTGTCTTCATTTCTGTGATTATTAGGTTTATTATTGCTTGCATACTTTTCTTATCTATGGTTACTTCTGACTGATTTGGAATTTCTTCTGGACACCTGTCCTGATTCATTGTGGTAGCAGTTTTATTTGCTTTTGATTTAACCATTTTTTTTACTGATGTGTCTTTTTTTCTGTTCTATAGTTCTTCAGTTGTTGTGTTTTGAGTACAAGCCACACTTTAATAAAGCCCTTTCACAAATGCAGTCAGAAACCTCAGAAATCACAATAGTAAAAAAGCACCACCACTCCAAGAAAAAATAGCAACTAAAACCAAAAGAAAAAGAAAGAGAAAGGAAAAAAGAGAGAGAAAGAATAGACAGTTAAGCATTGGCAATACAACTATATGGCCTATCAAAAAAAAAGAAAGAATAGACAGTTATGTAAATCTACTGTCCACTGTAAATTCTAGGGATAGCAAGAGGAGAAAGGGAAGTAGAAAGGAGAGACATGCGTAAACACAGACATCCACTCCAAGTCAGATTTATTCCACAAAATAATTCCCAAATTAGTATCAGTGAATTCAGAAAGCAAAAGAAGGAAGAAAGGGGGGAAAGGATCAGTGAAAGGAAAGAGTTATTTATTTATTTGTTTATTTATTTTGAATTAGCTAGGATGATAGAAAAAGGAAAGTGGAGGGAAGAGAGAGAGAAATAAGTCCCTCTCACAATGGATAGAACACCCAAATTGGCTCCTTTAATTCTGGAGCCAATTTGCATACTTTGTTACAGAGTAAGGAAATAAAAGAATGTAATTATTTCTGCAAGGGACTTTAGGTATTCATCTATAAAATCTAACATTTCAGTATTCTGAACTATCTTTTATTAACACTACTTGCAAAGAAGGGTAAGTACTGGAGGCTTTAAATATTGCCCTAGTTTGTGAACAAACACACAACTGTATCTTCAAGACTAAATGGCAAGGTACCTGTTGTCCAGAGCTCACACTAAATTCTTTGGTCATAAACAGAGGTTTTTAAAGTTCAACTTGCTACAGATACTGGTTTACTTCATGACTGCTTCAAAAGACCAGAACACATTTGTTCTGATGATGTAGGTGGCCAAGGAAGTGGGCCCCCATTTCTTCATAAATTGTTCATGCCACCAACTTCTTTCTTATCTCTTTAGTACAAACATAGAATTTCCTCAGTAATTTCCTATTTCTACATGTAACAATGATAGGGATAGAGACAATACATGTTTCAAGAGCAAGTAACAATTCACAAATTTCCCACTTATCTTCAAAATTATGCATAACACTAATAATCATTTCCTAGAAGATGCTTGGCATTTCCACAGGCATTACACCTACTCCAGATACTGAATGAGAACATCTTTAAGTACAGAGTGTGACACTTTAACACTGTTCCCTTTATCCTGCTTACTTCTATCCTAACTCCAGTTTTGAATATGACTTTTAATTCTATCTGATGATGTGAACTTCTAGAGATTCTGACCCTCTGCATTAATTTATCATAGTATATGGTGAATCCAATGCTATTTTCTCTCTACTTCTTTTTTGTCCTGGTGTCATTTGTGAATATTGCCCAATTAGTGTAGTTCAGGAATGAAAGGTATAGAGTTAGGTTCCTACCTGATTAAAATTTGTCCCACAAAGGAATGTGAATTCTTGGTTCATATATATAGTCATAGTTAGGCTTCACAACTCCAGGCAGACTTATTCAGATAGAAAGTAATAGAAATATAGGAACAGAATGAGAGAGGAGAAAACACCACACAGCATTGAAACTTCCCCCAGTGTGTCGATTGTCAGATTTGAACCTGGGGCTTCATGCTTGGCAAAAAAGATGCCTTTCCAGATATCTTGCTGGCCCTCCTTGGTATTATTATTATTTATTTATTTGTTTATTTATTTATTTGCCTCAAGTGCTACAGTTGGGGCCCAGTGTCATCACTACAGATCCACAACTCCTGGCAGCAATTTTTTTTTCTATTTTATTTGACAGGACAGAGAGAAACTGAGAGGGGAAGGGGTGGTAGAAAGGAAGAGAAAAAAGATAGAAACCTGCAAACGGGTGTCACCACTTGTGAAGTGTCCCAACTGCGGGTAGAGCGAGGGAGCTCAAATCTGGGTCCTTGAGATTGGTAATATGTGTGCTTAACTGGATTATCCACCACCCAACCCCCTCCCTGTATTATTAAAGGCACCTCAAGACTCCTTCCTCCACATTTATAGTAAGCCTTCACTGAAAGTGGTAGGTGAGATATGAGTAGTGCTTTCATACAGTTATCTAGAGGGAAGTTTGACTTCTATGCACAAAAACAAAATGTAAAATGAGACAGTCTCAACTAATTTTTATGGTTATTTGAAGCTTCAGCAATACAAATCACAGATCCTGAGGATTACTGTCACTAAAGAACTACACAATTGTCTCCCTGGCCAACTAGGAATATCGAAGGAGACCACCTGGGACTACAAGACAGGACTAGAACTACTTTGGGAAGCCACCAAATCACTGGTGAATGCAAACACTTATGACTCCTGGTCAGAGAGGAACCTAAGGAGACACTCCAGGGGCTAAAGCTCATATGTACTCCCAAGATGCCAGAAACAGTCCAGCAGTTTGCCGGTTGAGGCGTCACCTCCAGTCTGTTTTACCAACAAAAAGACTGCTGAAAGTAGGAGAGGACTCACCTAAGTAGCACCAAATGCAGCTGTGAGTCTCCATTGCTACTGCCCCTCAGTGGCTGGATCAGCAGCCAGAAGCCCCCATACTGGCATTCGGGAGCAGAGAACTGACTGGGGAAACTCAGGAGAAGATCTACACCCTGATGGGCTATTGACTATTTCATTGGCCACTTAGGAGATACCTATGATCTCTTAACTTTCCACGTTTGAGTGGCATACTCCCTCTCTTGCTCTCATACACAGGAGTAAATCCGCATATCATCAGTGAACATTACCAGCCAAACAGAGATAAGAGTCATACAAAAGTGGCTACTAGTTATTCTAGACAAGGTATTAATTACCTTAAGAAAAAAACGAGTTGGCCTTAGTGGTCTAACAAGAGGAACATTTGTTGAGAGTTTATGTTTATCAAAATTCAGTATACCAGAGAGCTGTTGTTAGGTTGCAGAAGACCTGAAGATCTCTTCAGAAGTTTCTAATAACCTTGAGTAATCTCCAAATGACTCCCCAATGACCTTTGGTTGCCCCAAACCAAATTAACTTTTTTGTGTCATTTGAAAGCTTCTTATCTGATTTCATCTGGAGAATTTTTATTGAAGATTCAACAGAAAGTTGTGGAAGTTTTTCATAGTGACTGCCAGAAATACAAATCACTAGATATCAACAGACAGCAGAACTACCATCTCACTCAAAATCAACTGCGTCCTTTTGACATTTTATTTATAGTCTTGTATTAAGGTGTATATAAAAATATGAGTGAGAAAAATCACCAAACTTCCCTTCTCAAAAGTAGCCAGATCCACCACTATTGGTTTTTCTCTCCCTTATTCCTATTTTGACCCTTAGACTTATGGATGGTAATGGAAATATTAGCACAATGAGAGCTCTAATTGCAAAAATGGGGTTGGGAGAAGTTTAACATATACAAATTTTTTCACATAAAATCTGCCAAAACATATGCCCATAAGACAAAATTCCTTGGTTTGGGTTTGTAATTTAAATGTTTTGACAAACTCTAAGACCTACAGGGAAATCACTCTGGCATTAATAACTCAGTTTACTTAATGAACTACTAATGAAGTTCAACTTCACTAGTTTTGAGAGAAACTCAACTTGTATCTACATCCCAAGCCTCAACACCAAAAATACAAATGTCACAATCTTCCTTTCATGGACAGAGTCATTCACCAAACCAGTGAGAAACAATAATGGTTTCCAGACTGAATCACAGCCATGACTTCATACAGCTTCCACAGATGAGATGACTTCAGTCAGATAAACTTGTTGGCCAGAGAAGGGGAGAAAAAAAATCCTACAAAGGAGCTACTGGCTGTGAGCCAACATGGTCATCTCTCAATAATGACACAGACCAGCCTAGAAAGGAGACTGTATCCAAGGAGGTGCAAATGAGCTCAAGCATGAAATGAGACATGTTCAGAGAAGATAAGATTCTGTTTATGTGATTGCTTTACTATCCTCTCTGGAAGCCATTTCAGTATATTCATTCTGTTGACAAAAATTGATTTTTTTAATCTTTTAAGATGAAGTCAGTGAAGAATAACTTTTTTTCCAAGGGCAAATAGACATTTTAAAATGGGAATATGAAACCCAAGTTGGTCTTAGTCCCCAGTATGAATTTCAACCTTCTGTTATAAGAATGAGTATTGATGAGTGACTCTAATGCTTAGTTTTACCAACACTATAGGATTTCTTTCACTATTTGTTTGGTTGAGAGATTTATGTCTTCACATTTTAGAATCGCTAATTATGTCAAAAAAAAAATCCCATTGCTTTAAATTTCACATTTGGAACTGTTTATTGGAACTGTTTCTTTACAGGTGAAGAATAGCAAAGAAAATATGTCCTTCGTTATATTATACTAATTTTCCTATAATTATTATGTACCACTGTGCAACAAATTATCCTCAAATTTAGTGTTTCAAAACAACACAGCTCACAATCATTAACATTTATTGTTTTGCAAAACAACATTTTATCTTTTCTTTTTCATTGAGGCAATGTTGATTTTTAGGATTGGGTATGTTTCAGTTGTTTAACCTCACTTCTCTCCCAGTTATGATAAACAACATTTATTATCTCACAGATCATATGATCGAGAATCTGGGTGTAGATTTACTGGATCCTAGACTGCAATCCAGACATTAGTGAGTACTACACTTTCATGACTGGGCAAAGACTGTCCAAAGTCACTAGCGTGGTTGTGGGCAGGATTCAGGTTCTCCCAGATTATTGGGTTAAGAATGTCTTCGGCTATTAGTTGAAAATATTTCCATCAATTTCTTCTTTTTTATATCATTTTATTGAAGGGGGGAGTTAGTGGTTTACAGTACAGTTGTTGATACATAGGTGCAGTTTTTCTTTTATCTCCCTACAACAGGTCTCTACAAAGCACTCTCATTCCCAAAAGCAACCTAAGTATCCAACAACAGATGGGGGTCAGGTAGTGGTATATCTGGTTGAATGCATGTATTATAGTTTGCAAGGACCCAGGTTGAAGCCCCTAGTCTCCATCTGCAGGGAGGAAACTTCACAAGCGGTGAAGTAGGTCTGCTGTTGTCTCTTTCCCTCTCTATCTCCCCCTTCCCTCTCAATTTCTCTCAGTCTCTGTCCAAAACAAATAAACAATAAAAATATTAAAAAAATAGATGAGTGGCCAAGAGAATTGGAGAATTGTTTCATATATATATATATATATATATATATATATATATATATATATATATATATATATTCAAAGGAATACTATTTATCCATTAAGAGTGATGAAATCACCTTCTTCACCTCCCTCAGTTTCTTGTCAAGTGAATCTCTCCAAAGAGCAGCTTACACTATGACAGCTTACTTGTCCCATTTTAAAGGTTACCAGAGAAAGAGAGTGTGTACAAGTAAGGAGAAATTCAAACGTTTGTAACTGAATCTCAGAAGTGTTGTAACATCAGCCTGTTGCGTTCTACTTATAAGAAGCAAATCGCTAGTTCTAGTTCCCATTGAAGGGTGTGGATACCCGGAGACAAAGAGCATTTGGAGACCTTTAGGAGCTACCTGACACATATCTTCTAGCCATTTAATAAAATATGACTTAATTCAAGTAAAAAATATATAGACACACATACTAGAACTTGAAACATAAATATTTGTTGTCTCTATTAAACTAGGCAACTTATAATGTTCTAACCATTCAACAGTGATGCCCATACTCAACTTATTTTTTCCAATTATTCTTAATATTCTTTTTCTGAGTTATATTACCTCAGTACATTCTCTGCAACCCCATTCGCCTTCCATCACCCCAGCTCCAAATTATAGCCTATCATTTTATTTTGTAAATAGATTTAAATAATAGAAAGAGTCAAGGGCTAGCCAGATAAACAAGGTGAATGATTATGGTTACTCTTGTTTTTGGTAAATATGAAATTATAAGACCGATTTCCATGTGTGGCTCATATATCGGCCCAGAAGGCAGTGTCTGGAAATGATTATATTGATTTAACCTTCATTGGGATGTTTAAATCTAACATTCATCTGAAGAGTTTCAATCTTCATTCTTCGTACTATGGTTTATGTGTTTACACATTTTACTCTGCATCCAATATTCCAGGGTAAGTGGAAAACCTAGGCCAGATTGGAACAAAAAGACATGATAGACAGAGACCCAGATTCTCCCAAGTGGGTCCCAGAGTTTGCCTCTTGCCCCATGAAAAGACAGATGCTTCTACAGCACTACACACTGGGATTGTTCTTTTTTTTGCACCTAAAATACCCTTCTGATTTGTAATTAGGGAGTCAATATGAGGGTAACATGCCACACCCACACTTGCAACTTGTAACATTCCACTACTGGAAGGAGCCAGGAAGAGAGGGTCCCCAATCCATCATAACTCAATCCATTCCTTCCTCTTTTGTCTTTTCTACTGACTGGCACACATCTTTTCTTTCCCTTAATACACATTCAATCTTTTCATCGATTTCATATTTGCTATTGCATTCAAAATATTTCCCCACTGATTTTCTCATTTTTCTCTTTCAGATTCATGGTCTGTGCCCTCCATGATAGTGGATCAGCTGACTTTCCATGGGACTTCTGGCTTCCGGTTGAGTTGGGCCACTATGAAGCACTAACAGGAAGTCAAAAAGTTGAAAGAGAGATGTCAGGAAATGTAAGCACCCCACCCTACCACCCCACCAAGTCACAATTTCCATTATCAACTCCATAACAGTAGTCAGATAACCTCCCTTCCACACAGCACATACCTCTTTCTGGGTTTAGGGAACAGAATCCTCCCCTTGTCCCTTTTAGTGACTTTCCAGTTATGCTAGTCTCTGGGGTATAACACCAACTTTCTTGCTTACCTTTGATCAGTTCACATTTCTATAGATAGTTCTTTCTCTTTCAGTTACCTTTGGAATTGACCATCTGCTTCATGCAGTTTCATCACTGACAAAGGCATTAACTAACAAACTCACTCTAATTCATTTTTTTACAGTTTCTTATTAACTGAAGACATCCTAAACTGTTATCTTCTTACCTACATAAGACCAAGAACCCTTATGCTGAGTTTGTATCATTCCAGCCTAGAGCAAAGTTTCCTAATGAAATGGATGGAACAAAATGGTAACAAGGAGAAAAATAAAAGGATCTGTCCCCTTCTCTGAGATGGTGGCCCCAGGACTAGGGAGAGGAGTGGTATTTGTAGGTTTGTGCTGGGTGAATGCCTAAACTCCATCTGGCTGGGAGATTATGCTCTACTAATGCGCCACAGTGGCATGGAGCCAGCAAAATTTCACTGTAACAGAGCCAGCAACAGCAGGCAGATGGAGGGGACTGGGACCCTCAGGGGGCTTTGTGGAGTTGAGCAGGGATGGCAGCCATGCAGCAGTCTGCTGACTGATACCAGGAGTGCCTTTCAGGTGTCCAAGAGCACAGACTCCAAGCAACTAGTGGGGGTGTTGGGGACGGTTGACACAAATGGAAGATGCTGGGCCTTTTGCCAGTCTAGCTCTTAAGTCATTTTAAATTAAATTTGGAGAAAGCTGATGTGATGGGATTGGATCCCTGAGGGTTGTGGAGTGCATGTTGGAGAACTGCTTTGTGCTGATGATTTTGTCTAATTATGAAACTGTTTGTGGTTTTATTTAAAATTCCTTTTCTTGTGAAATAAGTTTCTGTAAATACATAAAGAATCGCCTAAAATATCTTCTGCAAGGCACAAGGCAATCTAAAATAATGACATATCTATTACAGACCTTAATTGAGATCAATAGTCTAGTCAGGACCAGCAATGTGTAGATCAAGGAAAAAAGACAAGTTTAATTTCTTAAACAAGTTTAATTTCTTAAAAAAAAGGCTGGTTTTTGCTGATTTTCATGTATCACAAATGGAAAATTCTGAAAAGAGAATTTAAAATAACACTGTTAAGTGGTGGACAAGAAGGAACAAAAGAAAAAAGAAAAGAAAGAATGAAATAGAGGAAGGGAGAAAGGAAAGAGGGAACAGGGAGAAATGGAGGAGAGACAGTTGGGAAGAAAGAAACTATTTTAAAAATAAAAAATCCTATCAGTTTACAATCAATTTTCCATATGTTAATCTTAGAGAAACAACATGGGCTTGAATATCCGGTATAACAATCCTACTCTCAGTACTCCCCTAAGCCTGTAATCTCTTCTAGAAAGTCTTCAAGTTATAATGCAGAACAAGTTCGTTCTGTATTATAAATTAACTCTTTTTCAGCCACGAGTTTCCAGAGGCTACCGTGATGCCAACCCGACTACCTTGGGCAGAAGACGCTACCGTGGGGCCCAGCCTTTCCTGATCTCTGCCCCATTAGGGAAAGAGAGAGACAGGCTGGGAGTATGAATCAACCTGCCAACACCCATGTTCAATGGAGAAGCAGTTACAGAAGCCAGACATTCCACCTTCTGCACCCCACAATGATCCTGAGTCCATACTCCCAGAGAGATAAAGAATAGGGAAGCTATCAAGGGAGAGGATTGGATATGGAGCTGTAGGGGTGGGCAATCTGTGGAAATGTGCCCCTCTCATCCTATGGTCTTGTCAATGTTTCCATTTTATAAATAATAGAATTTTTTTTAAAGAAAGTCTTCAAATGCATATCTTCCCTTTATTTCTACAATACAAAGTGGAGTTTGCAAACTAAACACAAAAGTATAATTTCAGATGTATGGAGATATTATAGTCTAAGTGATACATCATCCCATTGAATCCTTGTAATAATTCTAGATGATAGATATTATCTCTAGTTCACAAATAAGAAAAAGAAAAAAATAGAGAATGTCTAAAACTGATCAGTGCTTCATGACCAAAAGACAAATGTATGGGCTACTGAACACAAATGTACACTTTTTCAACTAAAAAAAAAAATGTTGAGGAGTGGGGGAAGAAACCAAATGATTGCTATTTTCAGAAAGTTGATTTGTGCAACTTAAGAATATTTCCTTCTGTTTGTCAATATTAACTCCAATTCCATAATGCATTTAATAGCATTTTGTTTCCCAGAGACAAAAATAATTAGAAGTAAAAATAGTCTTGAGGGAGGGAGTCTTGTTCCATCTTGTTAGCTATATAACCCAAGCACCTCTCTATGCTTTGTCTTCCCATTTCTTGATGGGATCTTAGAAAGGGACAGCCTTCCTTCACCTCAGTGAGTTCTTAAGCATTGGGTCTAGTGCATGTGCATCAAGGCATTAGCTTGTAAATCTGCAGAAGTAAAATGATTCAGATATTTGTGCAGTCCCACAGAACATTTGGTATGAATCCCAGGACAAAAATTCCTCCTTCTGCTAAAAATAAATAAATAATAATAATGATAATGGATGAATTGGAAGAGGCTGATTTACACTGAATATGATAACTAATTAAATTCTCAGCATGCAATGTGTTGGACTGGATTTTTTTCTCTGCTTTTCCAGTGGAGTCAGTTCCATTCTAACCTACTCCATTCCTTGTGTCAATATGATCTATCTTTGCTGCCTTTCTTTCCAGGGACACAGAGAGACACCATCCATAGGACACAAGGGAATTTTCCCAGTTTGCTCTGGGCATATAAATCTATGCCAGATCAATAAAAGAGAGAGGAGAAAAAGGGAGGTCAAATGAGGGAAAATGACAAAGCATCATGTGTTGGACCTAGTTGACCTCTGTTCTATTTCTTATTTCCGATAAGGTCACAGCCCATGACCTTTGCCATGGAAACTGGGTCATTGTGGCAAGATATATTTTGAATAATGTATTGTTCATGCCTGATAATATTCTGAGCAGGTACTGATATCTGTGGAGCAGGAGTGTGCTTCTGAAAAGGAAATGATTGTTTCTTCTGGATGGTTAAAAAACACACACACAAAAGCTTAGCTATTCATGTAAATCAAATTACAGGTGTGAAAATGAAGCTGTGGGAGTCTAGATAGGTGTTAATGAGCATTAATATCAGAGGAAAACAGTGTCAGTTTTATTTTTAATGTATGTTTGACTTGAAAAATTGAGAATGTGGTAAAACTCACAGGATGTGAACATGTGTGAATGTGGCAAGATTTGCATCAAAGGAAATTGGGGTGATGAAACCATTGCAGTGGCATCCTACTGCTCATCTCTGCTCCACTTTCAGCTCAAGAGTGGCTGCCTGTGGTTGATGGAGAAAATAAAGGAAATTTATATATACCCTGTTCTAGGCGAAAAGCAGAATGTGAGCTGTTTCACATACATATATCTGCACTAGGCTTTTCTCTGGAACCATTGCCATTGATGTGCTGGTGAATACATAACAACAGATAACTTTGAGATAGACACTCTGATCTATATTTTCATAGTCTAAGTACTCCAATCATAATATATTTCTTTTATTGTTATGTTTTTTCATTACCACCAGGGTTATCACTAGGGTTCCGTGCATACATGATGAATCCATCTCTCCTGGCAGTCATTTTCCTCTGCCTTCTTTCTTTCCTTCTCAACTGTTTCTCTCTCTCTCTCTCTCTCTCTCTCTCTCTCTCTCCCTCTCTCTCTCTCTCTCTCTCTCTCTCTCTCCCTCCTCTAGGACTGAAAGTGAAATATATATTCCACTCATATCTGTGACCTCTGGAGAACTATACTGCTGTTTCCAGTGGAGGGAACGGTGACACAGAACTCTGGTGGTGGGAACAGTGTGGAATTATACCCCTGTTAACCAATACTTTTGTAAATAAATATTAAACCACTAATAAACTCTTGAAGCTCCTTGAGAACTGAGTCTGACCCCACTTTCTCATTATATGCCTGGAGGATAGCAAAGCGCCACCCACAGACTAGGAGGGAAAGTGCTAATTTGTTGAATGGAGCAAGGAAGTAGGGAGGGAAAGAAAAAGGAAGGGATGGACCTTGAATTATCATTTTCCGTCTGCTCCTTCAAAACACACACACAAAAAGGCATGCACACCCACAGCTAAGCAGTTGGAGTCACAAAAACTCCATTGTGGTTTGAAATGTGTGAATGTATTTGATCACTTTGATTGCAAATCATTTATTTAACTACCTACCATTTCAACATGGACTGAAGTGTGTCTTTGGACTGGCACTCCTTGGCTTAAACTCGATGTCATCCAGTTCACTATTTTCTCTGGGAAAATTCATTGTATGTAGCTCACAGATTAGATGCAAGAAGAAAGAAATTGGGCTTGGTGGTGGCACATCTGGTTCAGTATAGGCATTAACATACTCAGGGACCTGGGTTCAAGGCCCCTAGCCCCCACCTGCAGGAGGAAAGCTTCATTAGTGGTGAAGCAAGGTATCAGGTGTCTCTCTTTCTCTCCCTCTCTACCTCTTCCTCCCTCTCAATTTCTCTCTGTGCTATTAAATAAAAAAAATTTTAAGAAAATTTAAAAGAAAGGAAGGAAGGAAGGAAAAAAGGAAGGAAGGGAGGGGGAGAAGGAGGAAGAAAGAGATAAAGAGAAAGAAAGTATAAGAACTTAGCTGAGTGTTTAAATTGAGTCCAATAAAAGTTAACTAGCACTAAGGATTTTGGTGGTGGCCAATCCAGTTGAGTGCACACTTTACCATATACAGAGAAGCAGGTTCAAATCCCTGATCCCCATCTGAAGAGGGAAGCTTCTCAAGTGATGAGGAATGCCTCTCTCTCTCTCTCTCTCTCTCTCTCTCTCTCTTTCTCTCTTTGTTTCAGTTTCTCTCTATGTTATCAAATATAAGAAAGAAAAAATAGCTAATACTAATAAATTATGCCCTGTATTTTCTGTCAATTAATTTGTTCATCCAGAAAAAAAAGAGTCTTCCCCAAGCCATAAGCTTCTAACTCAAGAAGATCATGCCTATAGACTACCAATGATTTGTTTCTTACCTTTGCCTTTTCCACACTGCCCTATCACTGCTTTGGTTAGGAACTGTACTAACACCAGAGCCACTGTCTCCTTTCTTGCTTCTTATATTAAATACACCCTTAGTCTACCTTAGGTACCCTCTTCATATCATATTGCACACAATTGTTCTTCATATTTCTTTTATTAGTTCTCCCACCCCCATTTGTGAGTCTCAAACAGCCTCCTTTCACACCAGTTACACGTTGACATGAAGAAGACAGAAAGACATCAAGCAAGATAGAAAATCATTATAATTAATTTCTTGAACACTTTGAACAAACCTGGAAGACATCCTCCTACCACCTTTAACCTTTTCAAATGCTTCCAAGCATGCTGTCATACAAGATTCCAGCATTTTACAGCATTAAAAGTGAACATTTATTTTTAAAATTATTAGTGACTTATTTTGCAAAGCCTTCATTCCCAGATAAATGTACATTATTTGTGCCAATAATTGTCCAACTAAAAATGTTCTGCCAAAAATGTTCTAGTGATTCAACTAAAATGTAAGTCAGCATTAGTATTTTGAGGCAGAAAGAATGATAACTGATCTGGGAATCTGAATATAACAACAGTGTTGCTTCTATAGGAAGATATTATAGAGATCTACCTGTTTACAAACTAGAACCCTTTGTATATTGATCAAGTAGTTCAAATTATGGTCACTTGGTGTCTTTTCAGCCCCAGAGAAGGATGAGCAAGGAGTGATTACCCTAAGCAACATATATACAGTGACAAATACACACTCAGAGGATGACCATTTCAAGGGGCTAGTGTATTATAAGTAGATAATCCTTTGCTTTTTTTTTTAAAGATAATCTGTTCAAAATGTGTGGAGTGTGAGCACAGCAGGATCCAGCAAGATGTATGTTTTACTGATTATCAGATTATTAATCCTGGGCACACAAAACTTATCTATTTTGCTCAAGAAAATCTTACTTCTAAACTTCTGTAGAATCGGATAGCTATCAATGTGGGAATTCCCCAATTAGTTCACCCTGAACACTGTTTACCTGGAGATTTGAATTGTTGAAAGGAAACTTACCCTTTAGACGTCCAAACTGAATTTAAAAATTTCTTATCCAGTGCCCTATAAACTTAAAAACAAATAAAGCTCCTCTAGTATATAAACCCTGTAGTATATTTATAAACTTGTTTTTAATTAATTTTTCCCTGTGGCTGGATGGTGGCATATCTGATTGAGTTCACATCTTACAAGGACTCAGACTCAATCCCTTCTTATATTTCCCTTCCCACTCAATGTCTACAATTTTTTTTTAAGTTTTCTTAGTACAGGACAAACTTCTCTAGAACTCCAAATATACAGTTACCATGCTAATAATGTATAAACATGATGTTAAATTAAGACATTGCTAGGTTGTTTAAAAAAAAAAAGTCTTATACTTTAGGTCCATAATTGTTCAACAACTTGTTTGGCTTTGTATGTTAACTTTCTTTTCAGCCACCAGGTTCCAGATACCAGCATGATGCCAACCATACTTCCTTGGATAGACTACCCCACTAATGTTTCCTGGAGCTCTGCTTCCCCAGAGACCCACCCTACTAGGGAAAGAGAGGCAGGCTGGGAGTATGGATTCACATGTCAACGCCCATGTTCAGCGGGGAAGCAATTACAGAAGCCAGACCTTCAACATTCTGCACCCCACAATGACCTTGGGTCCATACTCCTGGAGGGATAAAGAATGGGAAAGCTATCAGAGGAGGGGATGGGATATGGAGATCTGGTGGTGGGAATTGTGTGGAGTTGTACCCCTCCTATCCTATGGTTTTGTTAATGTCTCCTTTTTTAAATAAATAAATTAGTAAAAAAAAAGCCTTATAAGGAAAGAAAATCTGGGGTGTCATTCTTTTTTAAGTTTTATTAATGGTTTAATAATGATTGACAAGACTGGGATAAGAGAAGTACAATTCCACACAATTCCCACCAACAGAGTTTCACATCCCATCCTCTCCATTGGAAGCTTCCCTACTCTTTATCCCTCTGGGAGCATGGATCAAAGATTTTTATGAGATGCAGAAGGTGGGAGGTCTGGCTTCTGTAATTGCTTCTCTGGGCATGAGCATTCATGGGTCGATCCATACCCGCAGTTTGTTTCTATCTTTCCCTAGTGTAGGACACTGGGGAGGTGGGGTTTCAGCACACATTGGTGAGGTCATCTGCCCAGGAAAGTCAGGTTGGTGTCACGGTAGCATCCGCAACTTGGTGGCTGAAAAACATTGAGATATAAATTAGATCAAATTGTTTAATAATCAGGAAACTAAAAGTAATAATATAGAAGATGAAATTGGGGTCGTCATGTTGGAAGAAGCTTAGGAATCCTATATTGGGTATATTCTGATGGACCCATGACTTTGCTAATTTTTGCCTGAGCCTGACAGCTAACATGCAGGTGAACTAGGAATATTGTCTGGGGAGATGGTGTCAGACCTGGGAATAGGACTAGATAACTGAATCAGTGCAGAGAATAGATCCCAAATATGGGAAAAGTATGCAAATACCATTAATGTATAAACCTCATCAATCTGACCCAGGGCCCGTGTCTATTCATATTTATCACAGGAGCCTGTGTAAACTCTAAATCCACATCTATCTGAGCTTGCATTCCATGGTCATAGCTAGGAATAAGAATTTATTTATTCATTTATTTATTTATGAGAAAGATAAAAGAGAGAGAGAAAGAATCAGACATCATTCTTCTGTATGTGCTGCCAGGGACAGAACTCAAGTCATCATACTTGAGAGTCTAGTGTTTTATCCACTGTACCACCTCCAAGATCACTGTTTATGTCTTTTTAAAAATATATTTTGTTTTGTTTTAATGAAGATATATAGATAAATAGATGATAGATAGGTAGAGAGAGAGAAAGAGAGATAAATAGATAGATGAGAGAGAGAGAGAGAGACAGACTTGATAGATGCTAAACCAGAACACTGCTCAACTCTGGTGCAGGGAACTGAACCTGGGACTTTGGAGTCTTGGGCAACTAAGTCTTTTTCCATAACTATTATGTCATTAATTATGTCTTCCTAATGAGTTCACTGATGACTTCACAATTGGTTCTCTTTGGGGACAACAAATGAAATTGTCCATATAGAGAGACACAAAACATTGTTTCCTGCTCTTTGTGTGAATAGTCACAAAAATTTGTATTACTGTATCTTTCATCTCAGTCCTTCAAAAGGAAAATCAGAAGTTCATTCTAACAACCATCTGAATAGAAAACCATCTGTTTGGGTGCCTTCTCATGAAGTTGTGGAAAAAAAAATTGCCCTTTCTAGCACTGCTCAGGCTTCCAGCAAGCTCTGAAATCATTATCCAGTTGGCAAGTAAATGAACAGAGTCAACTCTTGATCCCTTCAGCACTCAGTACGCATTTGCCTTTTTTCTTCCTCATTAGGACAGGATAACTCAGGGTTATCTTAGGATGGCACCTAAGAATGTTTGGGAATTTCAAAGTTAAAGTTGACTGCTTATCACAAACACCTCCTATGACCCATGTACAGAAACTCTGGACTTAATAACTTCCCTTAATTCTCAGACTGTTGCTCAAAGATCTAAGAAAGAGCAATGTATTGAAATGTACAAGATATGTAATGTGTACCATAACCTAGAACAATCCCACAGTAACTAGTATCACCACATTCCATTTATTTTCTCTTCTTTGATTACTTTATTTTATTTATTTATTTTCTCTTTTGTTGCCCTTGTTGTTTTTATTGTTTTTGTAGTTATTAGTGTTGTCATCACTGTTAGCTAGGACAGAGAGAAATGGAGAGAGGAGGGGAAGACGGAGAGGGGGAGAGAAAGATAGACACCTGCAGACTTGCTTCACCACCTGTGAAACAACTCCCTTGCAGGTGGGGAGCTGGGGGCTCTAACTGGGATCCTTAAGCTGGTCTTCGCGCTACCTGTGCTTAACCTGCTGTGCTACGGCCCAACTCCCATGACTACTTGTTAAAAATTAATATATGGGGACCATAAGGGAGCATCACCGGTATGAGGACCCAGGTTCAAGCCCTGAGCCACTTGTGGGGACTCTTAAGAACAGTAAAGTGGCGATGCAATATCTCCTTCTAGCTGCCTTTCTGTTCCTTTTTATTATCTTTGTCTCTCACTCTATTTGGATGAAGGAGAAGAATGGCCATTGAGAGCAGTGGAGTCGTGCAGATACAGTGGCAATAATCCTGGTGCCCAAAACAAACAAATCAGATGATAATTAAGGGGTCCAGGCCGTAACTCAGTGACCTGCTTGAGGATCACGGTTTGAGCCCCCTGCTCCCCACCTGCAGGGAAGTCACTTCTCAGGCGGTGAAACAGGTCTGCAGGTGTCTGTCCACATTTATACATAGTTGCTCCTTTTTTTTTTCTGGTTCAATCCTCTCTTCCCCTCCAAGCCACTCATGACAACATAACTACTTCCATATGTCCCTCTCCTTTTCCTCCTCTCTCTCTCTATCTCTATCTCTATCTCTATCTCTATCTCTATCTCTCTCTCTCCTAATGGAGCTGGAGTTCAGAGCCCTCTTATCTTTGTCTCATCACTTCTTTCCTGCTGGGAGTATGGATCAAGGTTGTTTTGGCGAAGCAGAAGGTAGGAGTTCTGATTTCTGTAATTGCTTCTCCACTGAGCGTGGGCATTGACAGGTCAATCCATACACCCAGCCTGTTTCTCTCTCTCCCTAGTGGACCAGAGCTCTGGAGATGCAAGGGTCCAGGATGTTGGTGAGGTCATCTGCCCAGAGAAGTTGGGGTGGAGTCATGGTAGCATCTGCAGCTTGATATCTGGAAGGTGACAAAACCTAAGTTGAGACAAAATTGTTAATGTACAGGAACCAAAAGGTAGGATTAGAACAGTTGAGATGAGGGATTTTAGGGTAGAAGAAAGCTAGGGAAACTATTTTAGGCATGTTCCTGAGGGCACACAACTGTGGTAGTTTTGCTTGAGCTTGGTAGCTAGCCTGAGGTCCGATAAGAATATTGTCTGAGAAAATGGTGTCAGAGTAGAGAAAAGGGGCTAGAAAATTTGACTAGGGCAGGGAGTAGCTCCCATTCTTGAGAAAAAAAATCTGTGGCTAAAATTAACTATTTACCTACATCCATCTTCTCCAGGGCCAGTATATACATATACGTATACGTATACATATACATTTAACACCAGAGCCTGTGTAACCTCCAAGTTCCTATTGGTCTGAGCTTATAGCTCATGGTCACATCTGAAGAACACTGCAGGCTGCATTTATTTCAGGACCAGTCTTTTTGGAGTGACAGGGCAGGATACCCCCAGCCTTCCTTCAAAGACTGGGACTGTCCCTACCATCATTGCTTTATGATGAGCACAAGGTCCTGGGAGGGTCCACAAAATGCTGTTCCTTATGGAAGCGACTAGTACTAGTGAAGAGAGAGGGACCCTTTAGAGGTCAAGGCCTATCATATGTGTATGGGGATCTGAAGATTCCCTAACAGAAGCCCCAGATGAGATGGTGTGATATTGACCAAACAGGCCATTATTAAGTGGGCCAGACTCTTGCCCTTATCCACCTTTTGTAGTTCTCTCTTTATCTGATGATCTTAGATTTTCTCTCAGTTGTTTAGGCACTGAGTATCATTTGTTGAGCCCAGCCAGAGTTAGGTTTTTGGGATCTGTCTTCAGGGATTTCTGCTAGGGATTTCTGCCCAGCTAATTTGGTCTAAGTCCAATCAATTACAGAATTTGTAATACCTTCTTTAGGCACTTCAACCATTATTGAGCACACTGACTTTGAGTTATATAATTTCCCCCTTGTTTATGTATACATGTACGCCTGTATCCAGTACCCTAAACCCTAGCACTTGTATTTCATTTTTACAAAAGTCTTCCTTGATTTTTTTCACATTTTATTGGGAGGGGGGTTAATGACTTACAGTAATTGCTGACATGTAGGTACCACTCCTCATCTTCTCATGATTGGTGCCTGCAACACATTCTCATTCTTGACTTAGGTCCTTTTCTACCACCAAGCATCAGGACTCTAAAGCCCTCCCAACCCATCTCCTCCCATTTCCTAGAGTTCTTTGCTTTACTGCAATTCAGCACACCCAGATCAAGTTTCACATTGTGTTTTCTCTTTCTGTCCTCGTTTCTTAATTCTACCTATGAGTGAGATCATCTGGTATTCAATCTTCTCTTTCTGGCTTATCTAACTCCATCCAAGATGAAGCAAAGGAGATGGCTTCCTCATTTTTAACAGCTAAGTTAACACAAGCAGTACACACAAGCAGTCATATATTTGACTTTCTTGTATTTCTTGTTTACTCATCTGTTATTGGAAATCTAGGTTTCTTCCACATTTGAGCTTCTACAAGTTGTCCTACTGTGAACACAGGTATACATACACATCTTCACATAGGCGTGTTTGTTTCCTCTGGATATATCCTCAGGAGAGGAATAGGATAGGCACATGTCTAGCTTTCTGAGAATTCTCCAGACTGTTTTCCATAGGGGTTAGACCAGTTTACATTTCTACCAACAGTGTACAAGGGTTCTTTTTTTCTCCCTTTTTCTTCTGTTACTGTCCTTTCTAATGTATGGTATTCTCATAGTCTTAATTTTTTTTTAATTTTAAAATGCCACAATTCAGTGGCATTAAGTCAATTTATATTATGCAATAATCACCAGCATAATTCCAGAACTATTTTCATCTTTCTAAATTGAAACACTGGACCCATTTAACAATAATTCACCATTTCACCCTCTTTACCCCATCTTGGATGGAGCTTGAATGATAAATGAGATAGTCAGAAACAAAAGGATGGATATAGGATGATCTAATTCATAGACAGAAGTTGAAAAACAAGATCAGAATGGAAAACACTAAGCAGAACTTGGACTGGAGTTGGTGAACTGCACCAAAGTAAAAGATTCAGGGCTGAGGGGAGTTCAGGTTCTGGAACATGATGGCATAGGAGGACCTAGTGGGGGTTGTATTGTTATATGGAAATGTTATATATGTAAAAACTATTATATTTTACTGTCTACTGTAAACCATTAATCTCTAAATAAGGAAATGAAGAAAAAAAAAACAATAATTCACCATTTGCTTGTCTGCATTCCAGCCCCAAGAAAGCACTACTTTCTGTCTCTACAAGTTATACTAAGTACTTCATATAGGTGAGGTGTTTGTTCTATTTTGTCTGACTATTCCACCTAGTATAATGTCCACAAGGTTCATTCTTTAGTAGAATGAAGGTAGTAGGATTTCTGAAAATTTTATTCCTTTTATAGATGAACACTACTCCATTATTCATACATGTGTTACATTTCATATATCAATTCATCTATCAAAGGATACCTAGGTCATTTCTTTTTTTCAACTATTATAAATAGTGATGCTATAATCATAGCTACAAAAACACTTCTTCAAGATACTAATTTCAATAATTTTAGTATTATTGGATCATATGGTAGTTCTAGTTTGAATTGAGAACCCGTAGGCTATACAACGCCACTTTCTATTTAGGTCCATTTAGGTCAGTTTGGGTACTTTTGTAGTTTTTACTCACAAAGAATGGAAATAATCATCCTAGTCATTGCAAGAATCTCTCTCTTTCTCCCTTATCCTACAAGATATCAAGACAGAGGAAAGTATTCTACTTAGCCTCAATGATAGTTTTCTTTCTTAAAAAGAGAGACGTTGGGGCCTGGTGGTGGCACACCTGGTTGAGCGCACATGTTACAGTGCGCAAGGACCCAGGTTTGAGTCCCCAGTTCCCACCTGCAGGGGGAAAGCTTCACGAGTGGTGAAGCAGGGTTGCAGGTGTCTCTCTTCCTTTCTATCACCCCCTGCCCTCTCAATTTCTGACTGTATCTATCCAATAAATAAACATTTCAAAAAATTTTATAAAAAGAAAAGAGAGAGATTTAAGTCAACCAGTGTTCTGCTTTCTGGTGGTGGTGGTGAGAGTGTTATTCACTGGCATCTTCATAATATTCCCTTGACTTTTACATAGTTTTGAATTCAAAGCTATTTTTTTTCATCTAAGGTTCTCAAAACACTTCTCTCCCAAGTAACTGATGGTTATCATTTTATGATTGTGAAGGAATCTAGGAGTAGAACATTTGAATGATTTTCCCAGAATGATCCTGGGAATGCGGTCACTAAGCCAAGAATTTGTTGTACCCTGTCTAAATTCCCAATTGCACTTGTTCTAAGAAGTACCTATGAATCTAGAGAGGATCAAGGTTTCCAGAAGCTGTCCTCTGAGGAACTGATAAGTTAGCCACATTCAGCTGAAGAGAACAAGCAGCATTTGACACTGGGATTACCCTGACCTTGGACAACAATAAACAGCTTAAAAATTATATTCTAGTGAGAGGCATAAGAAAAAGTAACTCTCTTTAGGCTAAATAAGAAAGAAGCCCACTTTAGTTTAGCAAAAGAGTGCCCCTTAAATTCAACCTCCTCCATTTAAATACATGTCTGATGATTTAGAGAATACTACCAACCAATGGAAAATTAGGGGCACATCTTGGCTTATGGAGGCATTCCAGTCTAGGAAAAGTAAACATGGGTGATATGGATCAGTAAGACAGTCAAATATCTCTAGGGCCGAGTAAGCACAGCCCCTGGTTCTAATAAAAGCCTCTTCATCCGGTTGTTTGAGAGGGCATACACCACTCCCTAAGGGATTCTGTAAAATTCCTTTGACTGGCCTACACCATCCCTACATTCAAATGTTACATGTTGTCTTGATTATGTAACAAGGGAAGAAAAATATGTCCTGAACTGCATTAACATTTGCTTATTTTCTGTGACGTGGTGGTTATTGTGTGTAATTTACAGGGACACAGAGGAGAAAACACACTCCTTTCTCACAGAAACACTGCATAAACAGAGCTGTTAATCTTCCAAATGAGCATATTGTTCTTTCTATTGTATGTCTCTGGAAAATGTTCAACCCAACTGGGGTCATGTGGATTCTGTAAAAACTAGAAACCCATTAGACATTGTCCTTTCAGCAGCCATGCACAAGTTAGAGGCTGAGGAAAACAAAATTGGCTCTTCCAGATTTCCCTCACTGTATATCCCCTGTGCATGCAAACAACATGAGAATTTTTAAGTGATTCATTTCTATAAGACTGTTGGGGCCATACGAGTCTATTTCTGGCCCATAAATCACCCGTCAAAGACAAATTCCAGCAAGAGAACTTTCTATGTTTTCAGCAATCTTAAGAAAATTTCTCTGACCATTACAGAAGCCTGAACTAAGCCAGTCCCAGGGCACTGGGGACAATGGTGTAGTGATCCTCCTGCTAGAGTGACTCAGGGAGCATGAGAAGGGAGCAGAAGGACCCAGTTCTATTAGCTGGTGCTAAAAATAGTTGGCGAGATAAGCAGTTGTGCCATCTCACCATGACTAACCCTCGAGGCCAGGTGGGTAGTACTGCCCCTTCTCCCTCAACACAGATCTCCATGTTACAGGCGCTGTTGTGGTTTAAATCTGCTTCAAGGCTGCCTGAGGTTTGTCTTAGCCTCATTTTAACTTAATAAAAACGCTGCAGTTAGAAGACAGGGAAAGAACGGAGGGAAGGAGTGAGTAGTAGATTTTGTCCCAGGGTCTAAACACCCTGCTCTTGAGTCACTTTTATTTATTTTTTGGTCAGATTCCATCAAGTGTTGCAAATCACCTAGAACAATAGCCAAAGACTCTCTGTGAAAATGTTGCATTGGCAGTTACCTGACTGACGATACAGGATAATAAATCTAGAGCAGTAAATGGTGAAATGTGAAGAGCTCACTCTACAAAAGACTTTAGTTAACTCCATGGCCATATGAATGATGTTGGGCCTGTCAGAAGTCCAGAATTTGTCACAATTCCGTGATGCATTATTAATTACCGCCTAGCCTGAGGCATACCGGGTTTTCTCTGTTTATTATTTATTACTGAAAGCCTAAAGAACAAAGAAAAATGCATTCAGTCCAACATACAAGATTGTGAGAAATCTGACCGGACTGCTGATAAATGTATCTAAGCCTCTTCCTGGTCTGCATGCACACATGTACGTGCACACATGTGCATAATTTACTTATTTACTGGATAGACACAGATATACATTGAGAGGGGAGGGGGATACAGAGAGAAACACCACAGCACTGCCTCACCACTTGTGAAGCTTTCTACCTGCAGGTGGGAACCGAAGATTTGAATCTGGGTCTGTACACTGTAATGTGTGTGTTTAACCAGGTGCTCCACTGTTCAAAACCCACTCTTCTTTTCAAGAAGTTCCAAACTTTGTGGGAGTTGCATTTGATTTACGCTTACCGTGATCAAAGAACAAAGCAATCATTTTTCTCCACACCACTTCTGTGCTTCCCCCCTCCCAAAGAAAGTATTTTTTACATCTCTTTGGCTTCCCCAAATCCTTGGCAGTCTAAGTAGGGCAAGAATCAGAACGGACTCAGCTTGGCAGGAGGTTGAGAGTATTAGCCCAGGTGCTCACTACAACATTCTAGTAACGCAGGGTTTTTTTTTTTTTTTTGCTTTTTAAATTTTTTTATTTATAAAAAGGAAATATTGACAAAACCATAGGATAAGAGGGGTACAACTTCGCACAGTTCCCACAACCAGAACTTTATATCCCATCCCATCCCTGAATGCTTTCCTATTCTTTAACCCTCTGGGAGTATGGACCCAAGGTCAATGTGGGATGCAGAAGGTTGAAGGTCTGGCTTCTGTAATTGCTTCCCTGATGAACATGGGCGTTGACAGGTCAACCCATACTCCCAGCCTGTCTCTCTCTTTCCTTAGTGGGGAAGGGCTCTGGGGAAGTAGAGCTCCAGGACACATTAGTGGGGTTGTCTGTCCAGGGAAGTCTGGTAGGCATCATGCTAGTATCTGGAACCTGGTGGTTGACAGGACAGTTAACATACAAAGCTAAACAAATTGTTGACCAATCATGGACTAAAGGGCTGGAATAGTGCAGATGAAGAGTTGGGGGGGTCCTCCATTTTGTAGATAGCTAGTAGGCATATTTTAGCTAAATTCCAAAGAGCCTGTGGCTATACTAGTTTTTTTTTTTTCCTTTTTCTTTTTTGCCCCTGAGCCTGAAATCTGATATGCCAGTGGATCCAAGTTATTGTCTGGGGAGATGATGTAGTAACACAGGATTGAACTCTCCTTGGAAGAAGGGAGACTCAGGTTAGTTCATAGGACCTCCACACCAAAGGCTCATCTTTAAAGGTCATTTCCTCTTTTCAGAGACTACATTCTCCCTATTGTCCCAGGGTGTCAAGTAAGAAGCAGGATAAAGTCTATTGCGCTAATCAATCAGAAAGCCACATTTTTATGTTGTACACTATACAGTTGTAGACTGGGGTATAGTCTCCCTTCCTCAATTTTAATAGGAACCTGAGCTGTTTACTCAGATGAACACTAAAATAACTAACTTGTCGAAGAAGGGTGCCAGGGCAGGGGCAATATAATTCTTGTATTTTTGGTTCAGAGATAGTCTGCATTTCTTCATTTTCTATACCAATGAGCTAATTACAGTCTGTAACTCATATAGAGAACACACTCATACATCCAACTGGAATTCAGAATATAGCATTACTATTTGGTTATGGGGGAAAGTCCATTTGAATTATGAGATTTTTGTGGCCCAGTACTGCCTTTTCTTCTTTCATCCCTTAGCCCCACAATCATAGAATTGATGGCTTGCCACTAGCCACAGCATAGGTCAGGGAGGGAAGGGTGAAGAGCAGAGGGAAGAGTTGTTATTTAATTACCACTTATTTGAATATTAAGTTATTCCTCCTTGAAAACAGCTAAGTTCAGCAGCCTGTGGTCTGGGCTGCATTTTTCTGTTAATGTGACCAGGAGCCTTGCTTTTCAAGAGGTCTGAGAAAGCCCCTGCTCCAGTCAATGTTCTGGGAAGATTTGTGAAACAGAGACAGGCTGCCATTTCTAAAAGGGATACCATGACAGGGACCTTACAATTCAACTCCTTTAAGAAAAACTGGACTAGTGAGCCCATCAAGTAAATGACTAATTCTCTGAGAATACTTCCATGTACGTATTTCTGGCACTCTGGGAGGCAGTTTGGTGGAGGCTAGTGGCTTCCTTTGCTGGAGGCTTGGAAGCAGAAATCAACTTTGCTTTGATTCCCTGTGTCTGGGGTGGATGAATTCAAAGTGAGAGACACAGCTGCTACTCCCACACAGGTGCAAAGTGGCCAGTGATCACAGCAGACCTCCCATGAATACTGCTTTCAAAGGATGTCTGGCAAAACGGTCTGTGTTCTGTCATCTCTGCAAAGGGTTCAGCCCCAAAGCATGCTGGGAACTCCTGATTAGGAAGAAAGTATAAGCCAAGAAGATTGGAGTGGAAAAAGAGATTAAAACCTTCTGGGGCCAACAAATATCTCTCTCTCTCTCTCTCTCCAGAAGATTCGTCAGGGGATCAGGTTTAAGACTCACCACAACATGGGAGCATAATAGATGGCACCAAGAAAGCCCTTGGATGGGCAGTGCTTTGATATCTCTCTTCTATATCTGTCTCTACCTTTATTCTCTCTCTATCATTCTTTCCCTCTCTTAAAAAATAAAGAATGAGAAAAATCAGGCTGAGCAAGCTGCTCAGGGCTATTACTCTTGCTGGAGGATCTAGGTTCACTTCTTGGTGGCACAGAGCAAATACCTAATCTAATTGGCCATTAAAAAAAAAATCCATCAAAGAGTAAATCAGGCAGTCAACAAAGTTCCCACACAGCATTGTTAATGGTATCCCTTTGATTACACAAAGATGAATGTGAAAGTTGGTACCAAGCTGTTGAAGAGGGTGGGGAGAAATTATTCTAGCTTGAAAGTTCCCTGAGAGCAGATTCCCTACCTGTGCCATGTACTCATTCTCCTGTACTGGAGACTGATTCAGGCACACATGAGGGACTTGAGAGCAATATGTAGAATGAGCAAGATGACGAGGGTTGACTAGCTGGTAAAGTCAGGGTAGTAATAGCTATAATGGTAGTTGCACCAAGTCTTACATTACTGACCTCAGTGAGCAGAGAGAGGCTGAAGGCTTAAGCAATTATCAAAAACCAGTGGTCCTATCAGTCTTACCTTTGTAATAAAGTGTTCATAAACCCCCAAAAATATGGAGTTTGGAGAGCTTTGTGGTTGTTAGACACATGGAAGATCAGGGGATTAGGAGGAAATTGTATAACTCAAGAAGACATGAAAGCCTGGCTGCCATCTCCCCATACCTTGCCCTCTTTATCCATTGCATCTGATTGTTGCTAAATTATATCCTTTTGTAATAAATCAGTGATCTAGTAAAGGAAATAGTTGAAGTTATTGGGTAGTTGTTAAAATATGGTATCTGTTAACAGTTAGTTCATGCAGAATGCTCAGTGTACTGCCTGGCACATAATAATCTCCTTGGCAGGTTTATTAGTACATCAAGAGGCTATACTAAGTCCTTCAAATTATTGGTGAGTGGGTCCCCCATCAAGCCAAACCTTGATTGATTCCAGGACTTTGGAGGGCTTAGCTCATAGATGAATCATAATAAGCCTGGCAGAGACCAACAGACACATCCAGGCATGTGCGAAGTCCAAATTTGGTCCTTTTTCTCATGTCTCTGTGGATGAGTAGCTAAGAGTTGAGGCTTTTGAAACAGTTCATATAGATGCTCTGCCCATGGAAAAATATAAAATTCTCTGAATTTTAGATCCATCCCCTGTAAAATTGGAATGAAATGTATTCGTAAGTGTTAAATGACAAATTTTAGCACAAGGATTGATGCACAGGAAGCATTCAAAACTGGTAGCTGTAACTAATATTGTTAATCAAACATGCTATAATATATCCCGTTATACTCATTGTTCTTATGCATACACTCCAAGACAGCACCTTATACAGACCAAGTGCAATAACCTAACAATTATTTTTTTCTTTACCTATCTTGATGGACTGACACAAAGCTAAGTGTCCCTTCAAACTGCTGGTCAAACTAGCTCAGTTAAGCACCAAGTATGACTAATCTTCTCCCTAAACCGGTGGCCAGTCAAAACATGTTCTTTTCATGGTGAAGAACAAAAAGTACAAGAGTATAAATCCAGTTAAGTAGGTATATTTTAAGGACCTACTCAAGTCATATTTGCAAATATCCTACTTGTAAAGCATGTCCTATGGCTTAGTCCAAAGACATAATGTGGAGAAATGCCTTCTATGAGAATTACTGCAAATATGTGCACAAGGCAAAAGCTATAACTACAGGAAGGAGCGAAGAATCAGAGCTAACTTCCCAAATGATGTTCCCAAATTTTAAATCCCACTCTTAGAGAGCCATGTCTTTGACTTATCTTCACACTAACACTCACCAAACCAGCTTCAAGATAATCTGTTTTCTGGGCTATCCACCAGACTGGGAAGTTTTCAAAGAGAGAATTGGTGTCTTCTTCCTTTCCTTATTTCCAGCACCTAGTACAATGCTTGGCACACAGTAGGTATCTCATGAATGAATATTTGTTTTCATTAATGAATGCATGTTTGTTCTCATGAATGAATGGATATTTGTCCTCATGAATGAATAGATGTTTATTACACTTATTTTATCTTCCTTTATCAGTCTCTGGGCAATTAAAGATTGGGGTGACTGGAACATTGGCATCAGTGCTGAATTCATCCAGTATCCTTAAGGATTCAAGCCCCACAGAGCTCCCTTTTCCATAAGGCTTACAGTCCTATTTATTAGTTCCCTTCATCACTTTTGTAGAGCTAAGACCTCAGTTTTGCATGAGTAATTCCAGTATTCCTGGAAAGACTTTTTCATTTGGGGAGAGGAGATATCATAACATCACTCTACCACCCATGAAGCTTTCTTTCCGTAGCGTTGGGTATGTGTCCTGCTTAGTGTTCTGCTATGTTCTGCTGAGTGAGCTACCTCTCAGGTCCTCCTTTTGTGTGTTGATCCTTATTCCCACTAGTCCAAGAGGCCAGGAGGCCATTGTGCAATTAGTACTGCAGTCTTCTTCTGAAATGACAGATTTCTGAAGATAGATGTCAGATTAAGTCCCTTGCATGATAATATTTGATATGTGTTGAGAACATATCTGCCAAGAAAGCTGTTGTTTCTATTATAAAAAAAAAAATTTGAAGGGCTATTATAAAAAATGTTTGAAAGGCTCAGTTTAACTTTTTATTTTTCATTATATGTATGATAATGAATGGTTCTGTGGTCTACCATAGATTATTTGCCTTTCTAAATATACTTTTTGTTGTAAATTAAGAAACATTTTACTCAATAGGACACTGCTCTAGTTCAGTGTGCCTTTACTTCAGTGCACTATATCCTACTCTAGAAGTTCTGAGGTGGGGGTCAGAGACTCTCGATTCCTAAGAAACTCTTAGGCAATGCTAATGTTGCTAGTTAGGGACCTATACTTTGAGTAAGCAAAGTTCTACTTGTGGAATATACTAGAACCTGGTGTAAGAATATGAAACTGATGGCAATAATGAAAGCAAACATGAGTAATTCTTCACAAATTAATTATTACATATTTGGAACAAGGCAATCGAGCAGAGTCAAAATCCCATGAAAGGTTCCAGAAAGTAGTACAACAATCCTCCCAATACCATAAAGTAAATAATAAGCACGATGTCCCTTAAATCAAGTTTGTGCATACAAATTCCCATTGAATTGTTGAAAAAAATAATTTCTTCTCCCACCTAAGAAGCCAGAATCCTAGGCCTTGCTCATGTAGTTCCAAGAACTGTTTTGTGCCATGGCCTTGCAAGTACAACTACCACAATTATAGCTGCCCACCTAAGAGTAGTTACAATTAGAGGACCACATGGATCTGAATAATGTTTGCTAGGGATTTTCTACCAAGGAGAAATGAGCTACTTAACACATTGTAGTTTAAACCTCATAATTTGCTTCTAAAATATTTTTGTGACTAGAAAATTATAAAAGAAAACTGAAGAACAAAGAACGAAACCAAAGATAGAAGGTTTCGTTGAGCTGTCTTAGAAGATTGTCTCTGTTCAGCCCTTGGAAGGGAATTACCAAGTGAGTCTCTTTATATTATTTTCATTAATAAATTACCAAATATTCTCTCCATTACACAGATTAAAGCATTGAGTAAAGACTTAAAGAATAACAGTGTTTTAAAAAGCACCAAATTATCATCCTATTGCCCCCACAAACTTTCTCTGAAGGAAAAGAGCCTAGGTTGGTTGAAGAGAAGAGTATTTGGGGCAGGAAGAAAATTTTAGCAATGGTGGTAGCTCTGTTTGCTACAAGTTTGAAAGGGATTGTGGAAAGTAAAGTTGCCAAAGCAGGCTGTGTCCAGATGGTAGGAAACCAACTGAATGTCTAGCTAAGAATCCGGACACTCTTCTTAGGTAAGCATATTTTTTACTCCGAGATTAAATAAAATGTGAAAAGGACCATACTGAAGCACTTGGTAGTTGGCACATGGCAATGTCTGCTATGGGCCCTTCATCCACTTGATAGCTCCACAGAGAATTCTAATGGTGATTCAGTGGGGAGGGGTGTTCAAGTTCAAGGTAAAGGTAATAGCAGTCTGCTGGGAGAGAGAGACAGGCCTTCATACCTTGAGACCAGATTCAAACTGGAGACTTCTCAGGAAGCCTAAAAGAGAAAGTTTCTGGTCCTGAGAGGGGCAAAATGCCCAGCAGCTCCCTGGGAGACTGGGGGGCATCCATATTTTTCTCATTAACTTCTTCATGACATGAAGTATTATGTCTTGCTGAGGATGGTGGAAAATATTTTGCTGAAGTCTTAAGTTGGAAAACAGTTAAGAGATTTTTTTTTCTTTTTATGACCCCAGGCCAAAGAAAAACTTTGTCACTCTGAATGTTTATAAAAGGGGTAAGCCAGAAGAGTAGGCTCAGCCAAGTCCCTCTGACTCATTACTGAGAGGTAGGAGCAGTGTGTTCAATTAGTAGGCAATATAATTTACCCAGCCCCAGGGTTGGAGGGGTGGTGGAGGAAGTGAGGTGGAAATTAGAATTTTCAAAGTTATAAATTTCCCCAAGAGAGTGAGATAACAGGCTCTCTGAATGAAGCCAGTTCTACAAGGCCGTTAGTCACTTCAGCGTTCTAACAGGTCACTTGCTTGACCCTGCTGTCTATACAGCTGAAATGAGTAATGTATTAGCAATGTGAGAAGGCTCAGATCATAAAAACCAAAGGGGGAATAAATTAGCCAAGATTGTTAGGATGTGGAAGGGGTGGAGATTTAGAGCTGGGACTCCACAAAACTCTGAAGATGCTGGTTTCTTCCTCCAATGAGCAGGGTAACTGCTATCAACGATGAACACCAGCCCCTGAACTGCAGCATCTTTTGCTTCTAGGGATGGAGATGTGTCGGTGATGTGTAGCATACCATAGAGCTGTTCTTGTTGTGGTTTTTCACCACATATTTGATCCCTGTTTCACTCTTGCATGGTTATTCATTGTGTTCTTTTCTTCATTCATCCAGCCAAGACTGTTTACACACCTGCTATGGAACAAGTGCTGAGCAATTCATGGGAGAAATATGATGTTAATCAAGAACCAAGGCTTCAGTAAGCTTTCAGTAGGGAGGACTCAGACATAGTCTGAAGTGTTGGGTTCTAGATTATTCCAGACTAGCTCATGCAAGAGTTCACACTAGAACACATATAAATCCTCAAGGCAAAGTGAATCTCTGGTTTGAACTGCATAGGAAGTTGTTGGCTACCATATAGTGTGAAGGGGAGGAAGTTTGGTGGAAATTCACCTAGAAATTTCTTCTCCCTGTCATTCTGTTATCAGTTCTTCTTCTTCTAGCGTTTGCCCTTCTTCCGTAGCCAGTCAACAGCGTCAGGTTGAGCCTGATGTAAAGTTTCGAGACCTCCTTTGAATCTGGAGAGGTGGCAGTCGTTGACTATGTGGGTCATAGTCTGTCTGGAGCCGCAGGGGCAGTTCGGGTCGTCTCTGGCTCCCCAGCGATGGAACATAGCGGCGCACCGGCCATGGCCTGTTCGATAGCGATTGAGGAGGGCCCAATCATAACGTGCTAGGTCAAAGCCGGGTTGACGCTTGCAGGGGTCTGTGATGAGGTGTTTGTTCTTGACCTCAGCTGACTGCCAATTCTGTTTCCAAGAGTCTGGAACAGAGAAGTTCAGTGTAGGCATAGGGGACCAGATTGGGTGACGAGACGTCAAGCGTTGGACAGGGTGGGCAAAGATATCCGCGTATATTGGCAGGTCCGGTCGAGCGTAGACGTGGGAAATGAACTTAGATGATGCCGCATCCCGACGAATATCTGGCGGGGCGATGTTGCTAAGAACTGGCAGCCATGGAACCGGGGTGGAACGGATGGTTCCAGAAATTATCCTCATGGAGGAATATAATTTGGGATCGACCAAGTGGACATGGGGGCTATGGAACCATACTGGGGCACAGTATTCTGCAGTGGAATAGCATAATGCCAGAGATGATGATCGTAGTGTGGAAGCGCTCGCGCCCCACGAGGAGCTGGCCAGTCTTGCAGTGATGTGATTCCTCGCGCCCACCTTTGCTGCAGTTTTTATGAGATGTTCGTGAAATGACAGAGTGCGATCGAGAGTAACGCTAAGATAGACTGGCTGGGCTTCATGCCGGATTCTCGTACCGCCAAGCTGCACATTAAGCTCATGCGAGGCCGAGGCATGGTGTAGATGGAAAACAGATGATACCGTTTTTGCAGTGCTAGGGATTAGTTGCCATTTTTTACAGTAATCAGATATCAGAGACATGTCTTTCGTGAGTGTTTCCTCGAGGATGTCGAACTTGGATGCCTGAGTTGCACAGCAGATGTCATTGGCGTAGATGAACTTCCTTGAAGAAGTTTCTGGGAGGTCATTGATGTAAATATTAAATAGCGTAGGAGCCAGAACAGAGCCCTGGGGGAGGCCACTTGAGACAGGTCTCCATCTGCTAGACTTGTCACCCAGATGCACCCGGAATCTTCTGTTTTGGAGAAGAAACGATATAGTGTTGGCCACCCATGGAGGCAGGCATCTTGAGATCTTGACTAGGAGACCACGGTGCCAGACCGTGTCATAGGCTGCTGTTATCAGTGATATGTATCTTTACATACAGTCCCTGAAACATGCCTGGATCAACACATTTGAGGCTTCACTTTCTCTTCTGATGAAGCCTGAATATTACATACTCCCAATCCCACTGTCATTCTCATACTCAAAAGCTGCCCTGTCCTATCAGCACTTCTGTTAGCTGTGAAGACTGCCTCCTCCCAAGTGGATATTGTGATTACTTGATGGTGAAAGCAAAGGATCTAAGAGTAATGGACTGATTTTTGTACATGAAAAATTGTAACTTAACTCACCAGCACTTGTAAATGAATTGTGCAAGCTAAAACTTTCTGTTCTCTAAGGCTCCCGCTGACATTGTCATCCCCAGTCATCCCACTGTGCAAATGGCCCATCATATCCTGGAATTTCTCATATATTTTATCTATAAAAAGAAAGAAAAGAAAAACTGTAATGTGTGTGTGTGTGTGTGTGTGTGTGTGTGTGATAATATCCCGGAGTAATGTATCTCTCAAGAAAACTATTCTAGTTCCAGTCTTCATGTTACAAGATATTTTTATTTTTATATACTCCTTTTATTAGTGATTTAATAATAGTTTACAAGATTATAAAATCATATACAGAGTTTTATGGTCCCATCCTCTCATCCCCAATAACTGCCATAGATCTCACAGTCTCAGAAATAGTTTGGTTACTTTTTTCTCCTGCAAGTTCATATGCTTTAATTGTCTATGTTCCATGTATGAGCAAAATCATCCAGTAGTTGGTTTTACTTCTTTATTTACTTCACTGTGCACAGCAAC